>NW_010321098.1:0-25172 GCF_000700745.2 Antrostomus carolinensis | reverse complement strand
CCTGCCACACCTGGCAGAATCTGCCCCGAAGGAAAAATACCAAGAGCCTCTTTTTATAAGTCTATACTGGGAGTCCAAAGAAGTTTGTCTAAGTGCCATTTGCAGGTAGTGGACTTCCTTTCTTTTTGAATAATCTTGTTCCAAGAATCGTAGTACAAACCTCAAAATGGATTTTAATATTATCATTTTCTTTATATATTAAAATGTAAAGTTTGCATGTAAAACAGAGAATGTTTTCCAGCTGTCAGCTATCTTATACCAATGCATTATTCATAATCCCAATATTAATTTTTTAGATGCTAAGCTATTGTCCAATAGCTGGTTGTGACATTTCAGAGGAGGCGGGGGAGTGGAAATGAATGCTTTTGAAGTGGGCCAGACTCATTGTACAGGAACTGCAATTGCAAGTACCCCTTACTGCTCCACTGCTGACTTGCTCCTCTTCTGCAAAGTGATTTATTGCACCCAGTGACAGGTCCCAACAACCTCCTTTGCACCCGTTTGTCTGCCAGCTCATGTGAAGACGATGTGACTTACAAAATAATTAGTTGTTCTCTGGTGTGGAAGGTGGGAAGAGGTATCAAATTACACCAGAATGGAATCAGGTGCTTCCACAACCTTTTAACAGTGTCCTGAGGCATTAAGTTACGAGCAAGTTGGGATTTTCATAATTTAAGTGACAGTCAGATCTCAGTAACACGTGAAGAATCAGCTGGGCTGTGGTTAACTACATCCCAAGTGCAGAGAAAGTGGGAGAGTTTCACATGAACTCCCCTGGGAGCACTGCCTACCTGTTCACAAAGAGGGTCACTGCACCGGTGTACCTCTTCATCCCATAGCTTGGAGAATTCAGTTCTCCAAACCAATGAACTCTCACAAACCAATGTCATCTGAGCTTTCTTTTTCTCCTCACACCTCCACTGTATGTCCTTGGGCTTATTCTCTGTATATCTTGCTTTAGCCAGCTTGTTCCTGTGATAGTTTAATTTAGCTGGCAGCCAAACAAGACACAGTCACTCGCAGCTGCCCCCTGCTCTACCCCCTTCCCTCCCCCACCCAGGGAATCAGAGACTTGTAGGTTGAGATAAGAACAATTTAATAATTAGAGTAAAAATAAAATTAGAATAATAAGAGTAATAACAATAACAACTATATATCTATGAGTGATGCACAGTGCAATTGCTCACCACCCACTGATAACAATCCCAGAGGAGCAAAAAGGAACCCCGAACCCGAAATCGGAATCACAGAAAAGCGAGCCCGAGGGATTCCTGAGAGAATCCCTTCCCAGTCAGCCCTGGTTAATATACTAAACATGATGTAATAGGATCTGGAATATCTTATTGGCACATCCAACTGTCAATTCTGGGTTTTACTAACTACTACACTTTTCTTCTCCATCCCCCCTTTCCAGTTCTCTCTTCTTGGAAGCTGCCCAAGCACTGTGTCCTTGTAGTTATCAACATGGTTCTCATAACAATCCCCACTGAAACCAAAGCACAGCGCTTTCTAGCTACTAAGAAGAAAATTAACCCTATCCTACCAAAAAACAGGACAGTTCCAAACTACCCACTGCTCCGGGTGACCAAGAATAATCATTGAAACAACCACACTTATAATAAAGAAGGAGATATTCAAAAGCACAGATAAGTATGAGAATCTCATTTGTGTCTGTGAAAATTCCCCTCATTAGTACTACAAGCATATCTTGAGAAGGATGCCTGATAGTGGCAGTCCATATGGTGTTGAGAAAGACGATGATCAAATAACAAAAGATATACTTACCAAAAGCCAGCACAGAAGCATCACTGGATCATATCCCAGGTATCAAGTGCATTCCCCCGGGCACTCTCTCCTCACACACCTTTGCTGTGTGTCAGACCCTTACTTAGCACCTTCTTCAAAGAGGTCAGTGAAACCTTTCAGAGAGTCTGATGAGACACCCAGAATCAGTGTTGTAACACAGCACCCCCTTTGTGGTGCTTTCAAAACCACTCAGCAAATATAATATTCCTCTTGCTTTCTCATTCTGGTTTCTATGTGTTCCATGAAACCAAAATCTCATCTCTAAACAAGCTTTGCTCTATAATTCACTCTCCAGTCTCTGTTTAAACCACACCAGATTCCAGCTACAAACTGCTTCAAATATCCTGAGAACTTCTGCAAAGCACAATGCAAATTTGAAAAGTTCAAGCCTGGTGCTAATGCAATAAAAGAAGGCGAATATGATTCCAGATATACAGTTGGTGTAATGCCTTTAGGAACCGCTCCATCAGTTTGATTTAGAAAATCATTGTATTATGTTAAAATAACTAAATTGGATAAGAAGGAGAGGGATTTGTTGACGTAAATCTTGTCTCTGGGTTCCAAACTCCTCCAAGTAAATGCAAATAGGAAAATATATACAGAGAGAACTGCCAATTTCCCCTGAGGAGATCTTTTTTCAAGGAAGTAAAAGACCATATTGGAAATCAATCCAGTTGTTTATATAGCAAGAAACCTCTATTGGAAGTCAGTGAGAAGGAATATTGGAAGCAAACCATCAAAGAGCAGAGAATAAAGGGAAAAAATACCCAAACTATATATCCTAAACTTACTGTTTTCAAATAATGGTTCTGATTCTGACCACATCTGCAATAAATCGGGAACAACTTGGCATATGTCAGCTGAACATCAACAGCCCAAAGCAAACAAAACAGAATGGAAGAGTAATCAGGAATAGGCAAATATCTTTAGTAAGGGTCACTGTGAATAACCAGCACAGAGAAGAAACAAGACAGGCATGACCTTAGGCAGCAGAAACTCTTCAAATATTTTGCAAGGACCTGACACGGTATGCTTGTGGCAATCTTCAGCCTACCAACTGACAATGACAGCTATTCACTTTAATATTTTTCCTGCCAGAAGATTTCTGCCAAACAATATCAGCCTAGTGGGAACAGGGAGCCTTGGCAGAGGCCAGGGTAGGAGATGAAGGATTTGCCTCCCTTCTGCTTTCCCATGTCCCTACAGCTCCCTAAAACCAGGAGGAAGAGAAGCAGGGAGCAGAGCCTGCTGGAGGCACCTTTCCACAGACAGCTGTGATTTTACCAATCAATTCTTCTTCCAGTCCAGCCTTGTTTGTCCCCAACCTCCTGCTTAAATAGGTAATTGAATATTGCTTGGTTGAATTAAATAGAAGATCTGGGAAATTAGTGCATCTTCATGCTGTAGAAATGATGGAGAAAATTATCGATACGTACGTCTCTGTAATGCTAAACAGCTGTCAAGAAGGAAAAAGAAACAAATCTGAAATGACACTGATACACATCCCCACACAAAATTCCTTCCCCATAACCATTACAGCTCCTTCGTCTGTTACACTAGCAGGGAAACATTTGCTAGTTGGTGAATTAACTCATTAAGATTATTAAAAGCTTTGATTACTGAGCAATGGCCAAAGGCTGGTTGGTCTCTGTCCCTTTGCAGCCCTTTTTCTGGGCAGATGACAGTGGCAGTGGTAGTGACAGTTGCCTGTGTTCAGTATAGGTGCTGGTGAAGGGGACCTCAAGCCATGCACGGGGCACTAGCTTCAGGGAGAGGGATCCATTTTAAGGATTGCCAGCCTGGAGATGCCTGGATCCTAGTCTAAATTCACCCTTAATTTGAGCCAAGTCATCATGCAAGCAAATGTAAGGGAATAATAAATACCAAGAGGTGGCATGGCTGCAAAGCTTATTACAGACAGAGGCTGCTAGAAATGGAAAAACCCATGCTTTATCTCCTCCTGTGCAGTGTGAAACCACAAACCATCTTGCCCTTGCTGTGAAACCACAGGACCTTGGTGACTGTGGGGAACGGGGTCTCATCCCTGGGCCAGCAGCAGGAGCGAGCCAGCTCCGGCAGGTCTGCCCGCCCAGGCACCACTGCTCCACGGCCCGTTTCAGCCCTCTCTCCCGGCAAGCAATTGCTCTCACTTCTCCAGAAATGTCATCAACTTCTTGGCAGACTAAATATATTCATGTCTTGTCCCAGTGGTACATATTAGCACCTGCCCTAGCACTTGACTAAATCCTGAGGCCATTACTGATCCACTAAAGAGTAAAATGCTCTTTCCTACTCAGTGCAGTAATGGACTGCCTGAGAGCCTTGCTATACACTGCATCAGACACGGTCTGTGATCGTGTAGACTAGTGCCCACATATTGTCTAGGCATTTAAGTTAGAGCAGTGATGCCACCCAGCATCACCTCTTTTGCCAAGACGAAATAACAGTGGGCATGGCAATCCATTTTGAAGAGGCTGATCCCTCCCTAGTTTTTAGGAAAGGCAGGGGCAATTGATTCTAAGAAAGCAGGAAACAGCAACAGCTCCTCACCAGCTCATGCCCTTGCCATGGCCAAAATAAAAAACAGCAAGATAGAGGGTGTTTTCATTCTCTTTTACTGACATGCAGCTCAGTCTTCCAAAAGGAGGCATTCCCTAATACCAGGACTCTCATCCCGTGAGGAGAGCGATGAAGCTAAGGCCAGTGTTACTGGCTATCAAACCACTGACGGAATGGGTTTATGCATGGAAGAGAAAGCAAGCCATGTGCCTTTCCTTGGACTTCAATAGTTAAAACCAGGAAATGTCAACCCAGGAGAGGATGAAGATTTCCTCACAGGCAGGGCTGCGGAAAGTGAAGCAAACAGAGATCAAAAAAATCTTACCTGCCATTTGGCCAGTATTTTATCAAATGAGAACTCTTCTTTTCTCCTTGAGAGCCAATTCCCACTGATGCTTATAGATATTCTTGCACTGTCAGCTCATATTTTTTGTGATCCTTCCCACAGACTGAAAGAACATATTAGTATTAGATAATTTAGTCTTCTATTACCCTGTTTAAATTGTGGCTGTCACATAGCATGAGGGGCACAGGTACAAACTGTAAATGCAAAGGAACAGCTAAGCTCACTGGAGGTCTCACTTGGTGTCTTGCAGAAATCCCTGTGGAGAGGCATCATCCGCTGCTACCTCACTGCAAAGGTCCATCGCTCAAGCCACAGTAATTTGTTTTCCATCACAGGAGAGGCAGTTGGTTGAGATGGCATGATCATAACTCCTTTTTCACCCCAAGATGAGCTTAGCCTCTGCCAGTGTTTATTCTCGAACTTTAGCCCATTCCTGCCCAGTACCATGCTGATGCTACAGTTTGCTTCCACTCTCACAATGTCCACAATCAAAAACATCACAGACATGCTTCTGAGATGTAAAAATGTTTCTCTTTCCCCTTCGAAATCCCTTGGTCAGCTGTATGTTGCCATGATACTCCCGTAAAAAAGGGAAAAATATGTTCATCAAAAAAACTCAGGTGCTGGAAAGAGGGATTTTCATCCTAAAACATCCCACTGCTCCCTCTGTTACTAGTAAAAATTGTAGCCCTGCGCATGGCCAGCTTTCATCCCTGGTAGTGATTTATTTTCCCAAGGTCACCTGCAGGAAAATGAGAAATAGGTATAAGACATCCTACCTAGATCCCAAATCTAACACTTCAATCATATGGTCATTGCCTCCCTCTTTTGCCTTTGCCAATGTTATACCATTCTGTTTGCAATGACGTTCATGCTCTACAGTACTTCTCCAAATGAAAATCAATAGAAGTCATTGCTGGTTTAAAAAAGTGAAGCAAACAAACTTTTCAGCAACTCTAACAATTGCTTAGAAAGGACAAACCACTCCAGACGCCTGCACCACATAAGGTTTCTAGAGTAGTAACTGTTGTATCTGGACTGCTCTGCTTCTCCTTGCCATTTCCACCATGAAAAACTGAACTCGTATGTCGCACTTCACCCAAGAGCGTATCAAGATCTACCATTCTGTACCAACCTGGGGAAAATATGGAGGGGGAGTATAATAGCTATAACAACTAGCTCTATGTATGTATCAGCCAGACCTATGGTGCTGGATAAATATACCGTACAAAAATCCCTGGGAGAACTGCGATTACGGTAACAGTGGCTTATCCGCATGATTTTTTATTAACTGAAAAGGAGCTAAACAAACAGTGATTTCTCTTTGGCATCCTGTCCTGTTTCCTCCTTGAATAGCAGAGTATTGAAAAAGGAAAGCAAAAAGTCTTTTTTTAGATACAGCAAGTTCTTACCAATGCCCCATTCCCACATCCCAGGCAGCTGCCACTAACCAAAGGTTTGGGGAAAGAGAGCATCACCACTGCCAGGAGGGCCGGCAGCCCGTGTCCTGGCAGCACCAGGTACACCACCATGGCCATCACACTGTGGCCACCACACCAGGACCTTCCAGGGGGCTTCAGAGGCAGGCGACACAAGGCAAAAGCCAGGTACCCTCAAAATCAACAGCAAAACTTTGCTGAATTCAGCCAGGTCAGGGTGTCATCCAGAGACTTTTGTAGCACACACTTCCATTTCTGACTTCATTTACTGCAACAGCTAATTAAACACATTTCAACTAACACTCACACCAGCAGCACATCATATTGTCCTGCCTGGCAGCCCAGGTGAACCTGGGCACAGAGACTCACCCCAGGGACAAGGAAGACTCTGCTAGCAGCCTGGGGTGGAGGAGTCCACACTGAAGGAGCACCCACACGTCTGTGTGAAACACGACCAACAGTCCACAAAGGCAGAATGATAATTCAATTCTCCTTTGAAAACAAAAATCACTATGGAAAGCACTCAAGTACATATAATTCACACCTAGTTTTTTGCTATAAATCTGCCCCCAGTGTAGGTGTAATGTTGCAAATTAGAAAAACTCTTATTTGAGGAAATTAACTGTGCAACCTCAAAAAATCCCCTTCACATTAAAGATGTGTTTGTCTTATAAAACTTAAAAAATCCTGCTTGGTTGTTAACTATTCTGTAGGCATCTCAGGCATTATATTATTCACAACAAGATGGAGATGGCAGAACTTCCCAGGGGAACACTACACAGATATTTCAAGGGTTTCTTTTTTCTTCTTCTTTTTTCCAGTTTTCTATGTGCAAAACCTAATGGCTTGTTTTTCTCTTTTCTCAGAGAGAAAAAATGATCCTGATTCAAAGCAGCACTGAAATACAAGGCTCTGCCAGATGTTACATAAACGATGATGTAATGCTGAAGTATTTCATTACACATGCAGCTCTGTTCTTCAGCCCAGCAGTGATTTATTACATTTTGTCAATCCCATTTTATGTACCTAGATCATTTTTACATCATTTTTCTCCATGACATTGTTACATTCTCACAGAAGCACATAGAGATAACATCATAACAGTGCAAGCAATGAAGTTAGCATTTTACAAATAATGTTACTAATATATAAGTAGACCAGTGAGGGGAAAATGGTCTGTCTGAGGGAGTGAAAAGCAAATTTACCTTTGAATAATATGACGAGGGGAAAAGGCCACAGGTCCAGTACGAAAACTGAGTTTGGATTCTCTCGGAGCATCTTCTGCCTCCATGCAGAACGGTGAGGAAATGCTGTTCTTGCCTCTTTTCAGTTTAATCTCACATTTTCTTTGTTTTCCTAATGTGTTCTGTGTGCTGCCGGCTAAATCTCATACACCAGCTGCTTGGTCAAACAGATTCATCAGCAAGTGCAAGAAGATCAATGCTTAAAATCTGTTTTGAGCCTGAAATTACCAAGCCATCAGCTTTTTTTTTCCTGATCTTCCATCAAGGTTTGCTAGAAAAAGAACACCCAGCAACATCACTTCTTATCAGGAGAAAAGAATTCCAGAAAGTATAAGCTGAAAAGATATTAAGGTCATGTCAAAATAATGCAGCAGGATACTAAAAAAATGAATCCCTACAGCAATATGGTTAAAGAAAATAACCCTTCTAACGAGCAGGATGCCAAAAATCCTGTTAGACAACTGAAACAGAGAAGTTCTGTTTTCTAGCTGTCAGCCATTAACCTGCATCATGCAAAATGTTGCAGTGAGAAGCTGCAGATGATAATAAATTATTTTTTTTTCTTCCAGGGAAGGAGCACAGGGCCAAATTCTGCTTTTGCTCTGTCACTAGAAAATCGATTTCTACTATTTTAAATGACGCGTCCCTCTTGGGCATATAAAAGGCATATCCCTGCTTCATGCAAAGTCTCTGCAGGTCAGTATTTTTTACTCCGTAGTTAAGGTACAGGTCAGCAGAAAACTCAAGCATATGTTTAATTCTCATTAATTTCGATGGTTAAGTACATGCTTAGAGATTTGGCTAAACCAAAGCTTCCTTCTCCTGTTCTTTGGGATATGCTTGGGCCCTATTCCAAAGTCCATTAAAATTTGTCTGGGGCCACCCACCAATTGCATTGCAGAATGCTCAGCCTACCCTAAAAGCCGGTGTTTCACAGAGATATGCTTCTACACTTAGAAACAGCTGAGTGCTTCCACAATCTGGATGTCAAAACCAAGCAGTCCAGAAGGGAAACTGCTTTCTGCTTCAGGACATCTCTGAGTCGCCATCCAACCCACACACTACTCTTACTGTCTAAAGCAAATGAAAAGATAAGCTATTTTGACTTATAAGATAAGTTATTTTGACTCCCTGCTTGGGTTTTAGACCATTCGTAATTAATCCTTTAGTTGCACTGGTGGGCTGAGACTTGCCATCTACTATTGTTTGTGTGTCCCAGTTGGTAAGACTCCCCACTAAACCTAAGCAGAGAAGTAGAAGTGGGGACACCTCAACATGCCACAATTTTTCCATCTCTAGTTAACAAAAGATTTTGCCAAGCAGATTTTTTTTTTTAATTATGCCTTTATTGTTTATTTACTTATGTAGACCCAACCAGCCATGGCATTGCAGTCAGTCATCTCTGCTGCCATTACGCAGTTCAAAAGAGGGGTGTGTGGGCAAGGGGTGGCATGGAGAAGGGAAGGACTTGCCCAAGGCCATGCAGAAGATGAATGGCAGAGCTAGAAATAAAGCCAGGTGTCCCAAGCCCCTCTTCTCTTACCAGATCTCGTAGACTGAGAGCAGAGTTTCATCTCTTCTGGGCAACTTCAAGCAAAACATTCATGGGTAGTTTTGGAGGTTCAGCCTATTGACCAGCTCATTCAGGGCTCGCATCTCTGGGGTGCCTCAGTGGCAGGGGAGATACTGAGCAGCCAGTGGGACAGCATGTTTCTGGCAGGGCAGCACAGCAACATGCCATCCTGCCTGGCTCCAGGCATTGCTCATGGAGCCCACCAGGCTCTGAGGACATTTCCATGGTTTGGTCTAGAACCAATAGTGCTTTTTTTGGGAGGGGAAAGAGGAATGACTGGGTGTTCAGCTGTCTCAAAAAGACAAAAATAACTGCTAGTACCCCAGCAACACAATGCAGCTGTCCTCTTAGCCTTGTTCTGTGTAAGGGTACCTGGAAAAAGAGAAAGAGGTTTCAAGGTACCGTGGCACATATGAGAACATAGCCCCTCAGTGGGGTAAGGCTGCTTTTATCTTCCCATCAGAGTAAAAAAAAAAAAAAAAAGTTTATTATCTAACTAGCTATGAGATTTAAACTGGTGCAAATAGGAGTTTGATTTCCTTTCAGATAAAAGAGATGTTACAAATGAGAATTTTATCTTGCATGGAGCCGTGACAAAGTATGAGACAGAATCCTTCTTGATTACAATCTTCCATCATTTTGATTTTATAATTACTGAATGGAATCAATCAACTTTAAATTGTTACCTTGGCAAAAGATTAAAACATCATTACTTGTCATGCATATTTCACACTTTAGCAAATTTTAATAAACTGAATGCATGAGAAATGGTCATATTATCTTTCACGGCACTGGGATGCTAATGACATTTCTATTGATTTTAATTCACATTTGTTGGTCAAAATAACTCTGATTCAGGCAAGGCATGGACTTCCATAATCAACACTAACAAACGAAGACTACTGAGCACTGAAACGGCTAAAATGGAATCATTAATCAGAAATATCATAAAATAACTGCCAATGAGCTAGGGAGGTCTTCTCTTCCTAATGATCTTCCTTTATGGTCTATCGATCCGTTTATAAGGGGTATGTGTGGTTGACCTCTCTGTAAGAGTGCTAGGGAGGACGTAAAGGAGAGCACCACAAAGTAGGCAATGCAAGACGAGCGAGACAGGGAAAGCCATCTCAGATGCAGCTGCCCATAAGCCAAGGCCCAGGCCAGCCAGGATGAGCCCTTTGGACCAACTAGCAGTGTCCTTGACAAACCACAGCTGGTGCCAGCACTAGCCTTTATGGCTGTGACGGTCAATCCCATGACACCATGCACATGCCAGGTCTTGTTTCTGCTGTGCCAGCCCAGTCCATGCAATGTAGCAACACCTCTTCCATGAATAAAGTGATGGGAAGCAGGTTTGGGAGGTTTTTGGTGGGTTCTGAGTATCTCTTAAACACAAATTGTAAGACAGTCTGCTTCTCTTACCACATATACTGTGAGTAAACCAATACTCAAAGTTATCTAACTAACCTAAGTAATCCCACCTGTTAAGACAAGTAGAGATACTTACTACTCAATAGCCCTGAAAGTTCTAGAAGTCTAGTGCAACCAGCACTTTTTGCTGAATCATATTTTATTGTTTGAACCCATATTGGTGATTTCTCTTCTACTTCTAAGCACAACTTAATAGCAAGATGATGTAATTAGATCTTGAATTACTCAGACTTCATTACTATTATCAATACATTATAGAACATTTACTAATATACTCTGAAATGTTATAAATAATTAAAACACAAACACATTTAATTAATACAGCACATTTTATGATACCTTTTTTTTCCTTCTTCTCCTATGGTCCAACACAGGGATGCTATTAGCCTACAGGCCTGCAAGCTTTTAAAAATCAACTCATCTCTAAGCTCTTGAGCAGTGCCATTAACACCAATAGAGCTAGACACAGCGCTAATGTTGAGCAAATGCAGAACTGTTTGCAAGACCAAGATTTAGCTTTCTTGCCTACTCCTTGAGCTCCCATGCCAGTCAGTGGAGCAAAAAGGTTTACCATCCCATAGGGCAAAGCAATAATACTGTCTCAAGTCTATTGTTTTAACGCATGCACTCACAGACATATGCAATTCACTGATGTACAGCAGAATTTCTCCAGTCACAGGGCACATCATTAGCAAAATTGTATCTTAGCTGAACTACCAGTTGATATCTACAATTACCACCAGAAACTTTAATTGCCTCTCTCTTCATCATAACCAAACATAAACATGGGTGTGTACGAGTACTATATGTCATGGCTTTAACCCGTGAGATGCAAAACTGTGCATTTATTAGTGCCCTTAAATCGAGTGCATTTGTTCTAGCGGAGCCATAGTTTTTGCTTCTGAAGTCTCCTGCACAGAAGTACAGATGTAGTGCTGTATCCCTTTAGTAAATATTATGATTTGAGACCCAGCATTACTCAGCACAGAGAATGTATACCTACTGCAGTAACCCTCAGAAACCACATCCCAACCTGTTACACGGTGTATGCACACACTTAACCATTCAACAGTCCCTGCCCTAAAAACTGCTAACCCATTTCCAATGCATCACACAACAGCAGATAGAGTGGATTATACATATCATTCATTGCAAATCACTTACCTACATAAAGAAAGTGATATACAAGTACTTAGAAAACAAAATGTGGTGTATTCCCTGGTATATTCCTGCTAGAAACAAAGGACAAATTCCCTGCATTCCCTCTGTTGCAGAGATTATCAGTTACCTCATGAATCTGGCTCCCCCAAGAATTGCTCTGCGAGCAAAGGCAAGCCAGGGTTTGAGGCTCACTTCTGTCCTATACAGTACTGAATGAAATCAGTAGAAATGAGGAGATATCTGATATCAGAAAGGTATCAGGAGTTTGGCATGGATGAGTAAATGTTTACAGACCACATGAACAGGAAGCATATGAAGGACCTGCACAAAGCTGCGTCAGATTTGAGAGTTTGACTCTCAAGGGTTTTAAAAATATATCAGGTGTGAGTGCACATCACTGGGTCATGTTACAGGCTTGGGTACCACATTTCAAGGTCAAGTCAAGTTTTCCTGATACTCTCCCTCTTCTATCAGATATATCTGCTAAGTTAACCAGGGCATTCTCGTAAGCAGCAGAAATATTGCAAAAGCCAATACTTATTTTAAAATCTAATTGTGCTAAAGGTAAAATACAAATATATATGCCAGGAAAATTGAACTGAGCTTGGAACCATAATGGAGGGAATCATGTAAGCAGCCAGTGCTCTGGACCAGCAACACTAAAAAACAATGGACTGTAAATATTAATCTTTTCCCACTCCAAGATAGTAAAAACATGCTTCTTCTCTCCTCCTGCATTTCTTCAGAATGGGAGATGTGATAGCGCTCAAATACTTTATCAGAAGCACATACTACACTGGGGGGTTTTGCTCCTTTGTACTTAAAAATCACTTGCCTTCAGTTTGAGGCCCCAGGCAAGCTGTCGCAAACAACCTGTTCATATCCATAAAATCAAGAAATGTTGGCCTCTGAATTTCCTTGGCAACAGGTGAGCAGCCAGCAAAACATCCCCTAATATGAGCCTGGAGGACTTCACATCCTCACCAGGAAAACATGGTTCCAGGAAAACAAAACCACACTAACTCACCAGGAAGCCAGCAGCATTTTTCTTCTGATTATAGCAGCTCGGGAACAATCAAGCGATGTCCTTCCCATCCAAAGGCACAAGAAGAGACACTAAGTTTTATCTTGTTGATGATTTGTTGATTAATGGCTTCCTAACAGTCAAGGTCATTTATTGCCTATCCAACATGACTGATGCAACATGCTGTGGTAATAATCTCAAATCAGAGGGACATCAAAAATGAGGCTCGAGGACAGAGTTCTCCCTTTCCTATTCCCACATAATGGCCATTTATAAAGCTAAAACAAGCCTCAAAGTGTACCTTGAAATACCAAATTTAAATATAGGAACCTGACTTGCAAACTATAATGAATGTAGAAGAGATTACATGCTGTATGTTTTAGCTTTAGAGGCCTCTTACAGTATCACTGTTAAAAAAAAATTGATAAAATCATGGCAGTGACAAAAAACCAATAAAACAGACAAATTTGGAATCAAGGAATCACTCTTACACTGCATCAGTCCCTAAGAAAATAAAATGTGTTGCTAAACTAAAGGTTCATTAAGATGTCATGTACTCTTCCTGTTTTCCTTTCCATGGTCACTGGTTACCAGGGTTTCTCCCTTCTAATCAGTTCCTTTTTAATATCTTGCTCATACTGGGTGAAATATTTGCTCTAGAGCCAGTGTGAGATTTTCCGTTGACTTCAGTAGGGTCAGGACCTCACACTTGGATTTTATGGTGCCTGTGGCTTGGCATAGCCATGTGGTGCCCCGTTGCCCTGCGCCTCTGCCCACTACCTGCCCTTCCCAACTCTCTGCCCACCAGATATCCCCACAGCTCCATTAGCAGCAAGAAATGACAACCTCTTATGAGCACATGGCTCATATACACGTATACATACGCATACAGACCTGGAGATGCATATGTATGCATGTATGTATGTATATTTCTAATTCCAAGGAGGGAAAGATAAAGTATATACACCCAGAGATTTTGAATATGTATAGGTGCCACTGCCATATTAGCTCACATTGTTATGCTGCCCAGGGATCCAGCTGATCCAGGCCATCTCAGAGCATCAGGACGCTGGAGAGGTGTCATCTCCTGATCCCCAAGCCTTGCCTCCCCTCTGCTCTAGGTTAGGTGGGACTTGGCCTGCAGTTCCCACAGGTCTGATATATGGTCAGGGCCATGGGGACATTCCTGTCCTCCCTTCACTTGAGGGTTACGGCTCTCCTGGGGCTCTCCTTTCATGTAGTCCTCTGCTTGTCTGGTTGTGGGCTGACACAAGGGAGTCACCACCACAGGGAAGAGAGAGACACAGGTTTCAGGGCTGGGGAGGGAGTGCAGGTGAATGGGACTCTCTCTTGTAACTTGTTGATTTTGCCCTTCTCTGTTATAACCATAACACACATTTCACATCTTTATAGATGTATATGGAAGTGTCAATTCTGTTGTTGTTATGTACTCTTAAAGAAGCTAAAAATGTCTTATGACTCAAGGAACTCCAGAAGAGAAGAGCTTAAAAATGGAATAAAATTTACATCCATAATTTAAATGGGCAGCTCTCCCACTGAAAAATGCTTTTCAATTTAAACTCTATTAGCAGGAAATTAGGACATCTCCCATCACAATCTTATTGTTTATTTTAAAAGGAAAACTAAGAACATAAAAATACTATCAGCACAATATTTGATAGACCCAGAAATAAATTAAACCATTTTATTACATCTTTTTACCCCCAGTGTTTATCTTATAGTCTCTGGCAATTTAAATTTAATAGACAAAACTATTAAGAAGGTAGTGTAAATTGAAATTTTGGGCCAACTCCTCATTGCTCTAGAATCAATGACAGAACTGCCATTGATTTCCATATGATCAGGATATAGATTAGGGCATTTGTATTAACAGTACAGATACCACAAAAGGGGCTTACCCTTGACTCTGCATGACCACTGGTATCAAGAGGAGAATACCACAATCATCATGTCTAAAACAACAGTTTCATACTTGCTGTCTGGATTTACTTGTAAAAAATATATCCAGACATAGATGTAATGCATATGCATTTTAGAAATAAATGCATATGTGTTGCACACATTTGTGTTGTGTGTAGCTGCAGAGGCAGCTGTGTGTACATACGTATGTCCGTGTAAGTACCTGACTGCCCTGCCATGGTGGCAGAGAGACTGTAATGTAAATGGGAAGTTGGCTCTGGAAATGTAGTCCCTGTTAAATAGTTACATGTGCAATGAAGGATTTGGCAAAAAAGGTATCTCAGTATTCCAGCATATGAAGTCCTGCGTTTTTATTTGCAGAGCAACCAGTAGCCTGAGGCATAGTTTTCAAGTGTCTAAAACTACTTGATTTAGAAAAATGACAATATCACATGCCTTTTCTTCCAGGAAAGATTCTGAAAATTCCTCATTCAGTCTGGCCAGAAATATAGTAACATCAATCTTTCTCATAACATGTGGGTTCCTCTGTGTTAATGTCTGAAAACAAGAAGTGTAAAGAGATGCAAAGAGGAGAACAAAAAGGCTAACTAGAATTTTGAAAACCTAAAGAAAAACACAAACTGTAATTGCATTCACAATTAGAATGTTCCCAGTCATTGCAAGACAGCCAAGAAAGCTCCTGGCTTTCTTTAGTTTAAGTATTATTTTTTATTTTCATATGAACTGTACTGGCTTAGTCATTCCTTGATGTAGATTTCATCAAAGTTTGCTTTTCTCATATTGTGTTTTTAGCAAAGAATTTCCACATGTTTACAGTAAAGAAACGTGACTTCTTGCCGTATGAGGTTGCTTGTTTTTCTAGCTCATATCCCTTGTCATATGCTCCAAGGGCTTGGTCTCCATGAACCAACAGAACCCTGAAGAGCACCAATAAAACCTGATAGCAGTGTCAAAACATTTAGGCAAATGGGGCAATGCCCTTCAGTGAGATATACTTTATAGGAGTGCTCCTGAAGAAGGAAATTAGTCTGCAGGATGGGGCTGGCTCTTCATGACCAGCAGCCAAACTTGCTCCATCCTCTGCATTCACTCCCGGTCCTCCTTTCCATCTGGGCCAGTGTCTCGGAGCCCAGCTCACAGCACGCCCCAACAGTGCAGCATGCTACAAATGAGGCAAGCTTCTCCGTGCACTTCAGCTTCTCAGATGCCAGGATGCCCACATGGCAACAGCAAAACCTGCTCTCAGGTCTGCACACCATTAAAGAGAGCAAGGGAGAGAAAAGCAGCACCAGGAGCTGCTGAGCTACTGGAGTCTGGTTTCCTGGCGCTTTGCCTCTCAGGCTTGGGTTTTCCAATCGAGCATAAAATCCAAGTGAAGCATACTTTTATAAGGAACATCCAAAATATCCCTTTCCCATGCTAATTTTCTATGGGGTTGAATAAAGGGTGAACACAGACAGTAACCGGCTCCTCAAAGGAGTCCTCCATGGCATCTCTCCTCTACCCAGGCTGTCATTTTTTGAGAAAATTATTTGAAGTCAATGCTTCTACATCTCTAGTTGAAATTAGCCCCATGATCCATGTGAGAGGTGCAAGCATACAGACATAGATGCAGTCCACATAGCTACAACAGGCCTCTTTTTGTGGGGAAAAGGGGCAAAAAGGATGGGTCTTGGCCATTATTGGTACTGATGACAAACTTCCCAACAGGAACACATACAGGCAAAGAGGGCATGTTGCTCTCTTGGTGCTGCACAGGATATCAAGCTGTAAGAAGTGTTAGTTGTCCCAATTAAATCCCCAGGCTTTTCCTCAGATCCTCTCGTGCAATGTGGCTGCCATCAGAGCTGAAGTCTCTCTCCCAGTAGCTCAGATGTCCATGTTGCTCTGAGCCCTGCCAACCTCCTCACTCCATCCCCTCTGCAGCTTCAGGTGTCTCCAACAGTTGCGTCTCCAGAGGCTACAGGGTCAATATCTCATCAGTGAGGATGCATCACGCCTCTGATATCCCCATCCACACAGGGGCATCTGCAGCAGCTGTCAGGCTGAAGGCAGTTTTGCACCAGCATCATTCCAGACACATTAGACATATCTACAGGGTAGATCAAAGTGAGGAATAGGCTTGCTTTGCCTCCCTGGCAGGACATGAGCTATGCCATCTTGGGAAGTGTGTGGCCACATTACCCTGATGCTGAGCTGAGTAATAATCCTTCTACATGCATGCAGCACACACTCACTCTGGCTGAGCCACTCACTATAGTAAGCTTGAGCTGAGCTGCTTGGTGTCCGACCAGCTCTGAGCACAGGCAGAGATAGCACCATCCCTCCAGCCTGCCCTGTGGCTCTGTTTTAATGGCTGTAAGACTCAATCTCGCCATGTCATGGCACATTTCAAGTGCTTCCAGCTGCTCCAGACATGAGAAAAATGAGCCTTGGTAATAGGCTGCACTAGAAGGACTGAGACATGACATCTCTCTCAGCTCATAATCCAAATAATTGTTTATCAGGAGACAGAAATCAGCTTGGTCATCTCCAGTATGCACTAACTACTTGGCCCAGTGCTTTTTCCTGAATTCTGCTAATCTCCTTCTTCCCCATCCCATCTGTCTCTACATTCACTACCAAATCCAGACCTGTCACGGTAGGCCACTTTGTTGGTTTCTGTGGATCCACACTTGTGGATGCCAGTGTCAGATCTTGCCCTTCATCATCCCTGATCCTAGAGGGCTACCCATCGGCTGCTCTCTGAGTGCACACAAAGCCATCATTCATGCAGCAGCATCCACTTCGAGTGAGCTCAGTGATCTTGGGCTGTTCCAATAACCTTGATTAAATCCTTTCTCCTTTGCTAAATCCACCTACTGAAAGAAAGGCCACTTCAAAGGGAGACTCTCACCCTGCCTGACATCATGGCAAGTTGAGATAATTCAGAGAAGTTATGATAAATGTCCTGGCTACTGGCATCAAGAAACAAACAACAGACTCACAGCAACATAAGATTAAACACGTTTCCACAATTATCTGGGGAATTGTCTTGCTGACTATGTCCTTTCTTGCTATTTTTTTACTGCATGAACCCTAGAGAGTTGTGTGAAATACAGCTTCAGTGCTTTAGACCCTCAGAAAAAGCAAGGAAGCTCTGTTAGAAAAGGGTTTTCACTTGTCAGGTGAGAAAGGACATTTTTGTAGCCTCTGCACCACAGGCTCCTGTGGGTCTGTTTGAGAAGGAAGCATTGCAAGGGCTGATTCTCACTGCTGGAAGGGTAATGCTGCACCATTAGCTTGGTGGATGAAGGCTACATTCAATCAGGAGAGAACAAGCATGGATGGCAAAAGCCAAAAGGATTTGCAGTGAGAGGAAGCACAGCTTGCCAAGCCAGAATGCAGTGCAAGCCTTGATCCCAGCCACCAGCTGTGCCAAGGAGCCTGGTACTCTGTAGCCCAGTCATGAAAACACCCAGCCTTGCCAAAGAGCAAGTGAGAGCAGATGGAGCAAGCTGGGGACTACAAAAAAATGAGCTCAGAGCTTTAAGCAGGACCAGATTACGAAAGAAAAAGAAGCAAGAAGTAGTTCACCAGAGCACCTCCATCTTAATTCAGTAGCTCCTTTCATTGTGATCCCCCCTACTACATTTCTTCCTTTGGTTTGCATTTCCACTGTGTCTCCAACAAGGACTTACCACTTAGATTCCCTTCCTTCCACAACACCAGGACAAGCTACCTCATTTGGCTCCCAGCAACTCCACACACCTCCCTCCTTAAGCCAGCCAGCCAGCCAGCCAGCCACCCTCCATTGCACCCTGCCTCCATCCCATGAGATCTCAGAGGGTAAATTAGCTTGAGTAGTCATGCTGACGGGTTGCCTTGGGGCGAGAACCAAACCCATACTCCAAGACAGCCCAAGGGAACCCATTGTCCACAGCCACACGTGCCAGAAGCCGGTCAAACCATTTCATAACTTCAGTCCACTGCCCAGACATGTTCACCACTTAATTTCCTGGGTAGGTTCACTGCTGTTGGTACATTTCCAGAAGCCTGCTTTCCTAAGCCCACAGGTAATTTCATTGGCTTTGCATTCGTTCCCTCCTAAGATGTTTTTCACTTGTTGGCCAGCCTTAGCTGCTGATGGAGCAGTAAAGGTCCTAGAGACATTCCATTCCCAGAGTTTTATGAACATATGCAACTAGGTGGATGAGAGAGACAGACTGGTGCCCCACTAGGGAGAAGTCTTCACTGTAAGTTTGATCCAGCTACCAGACAATAAAGAATCACATAGATTAAGACAATCCTAAATGCCTAAATAGCAGGAAGAGTTTCATTCAGGCTTAATTGATGATTCAGTGGTTAGAAAGTCATTCTAGACAACCTACATATCATTAGTAGCTATGATTTTGGCAATAAAAATGTTCCTTTGTTCACAGTGCCTTTTTTATTCCTCTTCTCTCTTCTCCTCACCTTACCTGCTTTCATGACAAAGGTTTTTAAATACAAAAAAGTCTTTTACTCAACCTTATGTTCCAATATGGGCAAAAATGTATCCTCAGCATAAGTCCTGGTTCTCCAGGGACCAGGTCCTATTATACACCTTGTCAAAACAAGACCTGAGGAATACCAGTATGGATGTTAACAAGTAACAATAAGGGGAAAAAAGCATGATACATCCCAGGGCAACGTAAAAGAAAATACCTGCCTATTCAAGCCATACATATACATACGCACAAAAGCTCAACAATGGTCAGAAACCCTCCACTCTGCAACCTGATAAAGTAGACCGGCTGTTCCCCAGGAACCTGCAGAAGAGGAGATGAATGTGTAATTTGAATTCTGCCTTCAATTTATGGCTTAACTTTAAAATAACTGGAAATAAAACATGAAGAGGAATATCACCCACAGAGCGCAGTCTGAACTCTGCTTTCTGTCACTTTCCTACAGCTTGCATTTATCTCTGTCGGCACAGAGAGCTTTCTGAATATGCCTGTACTATGAATTACGCACTGGGCCAGGCTTGTTTCCAAGGCTGGGCTTGCCCACCATCCATGTCATTTCAAGCCCATACATCTGCAGTCCTTCACAGCCAGGAGCCTGAGGTCCAGGTGCTCACCCATGGGCCACCAGTACAAAGCCAGATACAATGAGGCGCAGTCTACTAGAACATAGGCCAAGTATAGTTTTTAAAGCACATTTTATTATACTTTTTTTAAAAACGTGTTTAAACACAGCATCTGGGGGTAGGCAGGAGGGTGGTGAAGCAGGTTACAGGGCTTAAGACCATCAACTGCCTTGAATTCACCATGTCTCCATCATCTCCCCTGCCTGCATTACCAGCCCTCTTAAATTTTCTAGCACTGGTAGAAAATGTAGGTGGGCTGGGGTAGAATGAATATTAATGTTTTTATCTCTGCATCATCTAGGAGGTTGGAGAGGACAATGTTTTTATTGCTAATGTTCACAATTGCAACTCCATAATTGCTGCCTTCAGCCATGCTGGGGAAGGGCAAAATTTGAGGGAAAATGCTGTTGAAAGAGGTTTTGGTGGTTCAGCTTCTCAGCAGCATGTGTTCCTTGTTACTCAGGACTGTCACAGGGGATGGAAGACAATTCAAAATAAGGGCTAGCTGAAGCCGCTGGTTTTGGATGGAAAGTTAGCATCATGCATTTGTCCCTACTCACACTAGCCATGCTTCATGAGTTTCCTAAAGCAGAATTCACTCTGTCAGCAAAACAGAACATGTGTTAATTTACATCCTTAGGAAGAAAAGCAGTGAATCATTTCTAATGGTTCAGGTGCTCTATTCATAGCACCTAATTAATTCTGACTGGAAAGTTGCAAAAAATTCTCTGAGACAATTTCAAGTATTTATTTCAGTTTTATTATTAAATGAGTCATAATGAATGAAGAATTGACCTTGTGGTTAAACCACTGGCCTAGGACTGAGGTTCAGTTCATGACTCGGCTCCCCGTAAAACCACATCACTTGGCTGCCCATTGCTGTATGTGTTCCCTCCACTAGACTTTTTAGCAAACCACACACATGACCTTGGGAAATGGTCAGGTCTCTGCATGCATCACTGCCATCAAATGGTCAAACCCTGAAGGGAAGACACAGCAGGGAGGACAGATCTCTGGAGTTTCTTGCTTTTCTCGAGGAAAACGCAGGTCAGACTGCAGACTAGCTCTCAGCAGGGCCACATGGCTGAGAAGAGGAGGCCAACTGCCCTCCAGACCAGAGGTGCCGGAGCCGGCCAGATCCCCACCACCAGTCCCATCTGTGTAGAGCACAGCAGAGCCAGAACTGCACCACAAAGACGGCGTCACGGCCGCAGCGCGCACCGCTGCTCAGTGCCAACAGCCCGCAGCAGGGAGAGGAGGGAAAGCCATTGCCAGAGATCTGTGTTAATGAGTCCGAGTAACAAAAGCTGCTCATAGCTAAACAAAAGCTTTCTGATAATGCAAAATTAAACTGACAGGAAGCAACACGGATGTTAGAATACAGTCTAACAGACACTTTAGCATTTGTTTTATGTAAATTTGAATGGGCACCATCCTCTGTGACCAGTTTGATAAGGAAGACAACTCCCATTCCAACATAGCAGTCCTTTGTATGTTTTCTCAGCTTTTATTTTCTGCTACATTGACCTCAGCTACAAATTTCCCAGCAAAAACACAGTAGATGGTTTATGTCACATAACAGGAAAACACAAAAGCCTCTAAAGTGGCCCTGATATTCAGGCACTTTTCTGATTTTCTGTCAGCCCTTTTTTCCCTTCTCACACCTACTACATAGTTAATATTAGAGCTTTATAACAGAAAAATGCCATTTTTGCGTCACAATAAGGCTTTCTTGCTGCCATTTATTTTCTCTAAATTACTACAACAGAGGCTTTTTTCTTTTACTTTCTCTTCTATCACTGTAATTTCACTCATTTAGATAGTGATATACACTGACATACAACAGCAGTGCAAGACAAGATGGAGATTCAGAGCAATCCAAGTCACTACATTATTTCAGAGACAGCCGCCCTCCTTTCCTTGCTTCCTCAGACACCGATTCTGAAATTTTCTGCAAAATGCTGTGGGTCAGTTTAATATCATGACTGAACCAAAATCCATGGACCACTGATGTCTGCACATTTGCCAGTAAAGCCATTTTTTGCTTAGTTGTTCTTTGCTAGCTGAAAAATGAAAGAGCACGGCTTGCATTAGAATCCGCAGGAAGAAAAGCAGGAGCCACATCTTAGCAAAGTCACTGTCCTCTCATGCGAAATCAGAGAGAAAAGACATTTTCTGCCATTCCAATTATTTAGTTAATCCCAGTGAGCGTTTCCTGGAACAGGTATCTGTGTCGCCACTACTCAATAAATACAAAGCTATTAAGATATTTTCTAAACAAAACTCTTAATGAAAGCACGACTTGGAATAAACACCCATCGGCAGCTCAGCTCTGCCAAAGCTCCCCCACCAGGACATTCACCACCATCCCAAGGGTCCTTCCCCGGAGTCCAGAGTCGGCTCCAGGTAACTGCTCCTGCATTTGGTGGCATCCACACACATAATTTCTATCCACCCAGAGGGAAATTGCTTGACGTTTCTTGACAGACTGAAAGCTCAAACTTGAAATGACTGCAGCTCTTTATTGAGCACAGATTTATGTACTTTTGCTTTCAGGTGGAAGGGATTTTTTTTTTTCTTTAACATATATATATCCCATTGTGAAGTGTAATCTTGACATAGCAAAAAGAATTATCTTACTTAGAAAGTGGTACAAGTCCTTCTTTGCTTCAATTGCACAATTTCATTTAGTGGAAAAAATGAAAAAATTTATCCTCCTAAATTTCTCTCAGCCTTCTGAGTCTCCCTTGGTCTCCCTATGTTACAGCAACAATCAGGTTTATTGTTTCACAGGAACATTTCTTAAGCATGTGGTATCCTTCTTACCACATCACATTTTCATTGAGAAGTAACACAGATAACCTAGGACCACTGCTAACACTCCAACTACACTTATCCCCACAGAGTTCTAACCTTTTAGGTACTCTGATTTCACAACTCAAGTCTGCAGGAGCATGCAATATTTAAGCAAACAGAAACACAGGCTTCGCAAGTCTCCTTTAAAAAAACCCAAAAACCTAGCTTAATACATATTTAGAAATAAAAGAAACAATAAATATCTACACATGATTTTATGTCTCTATTTCTGCAGGTTTTGCAGGGTTTAAATAAGAGCTGTTCCAAACTCTGTATCTTCCTGCACATAACTTCTCTTTTCAATCATGAAGTCTCTAGGTTTGGGTCTACTCTTTCTGAGACTGTAGTTTCTCTCTCTTTCAGCTGCCCCTGAAGACTACAAGTTTGCTCTAGTTAATAGTCATTTATTTTCACCATTCCCTTAAAGAACCCCAACCAGTTTCACCAGGTGTTTTTTCTTCTGCAATTTTTTGTCACCTGGCCCCTGTCTTTATAGGAACCATCTATGTGTGCAGTGGTGCCTCACTTGAATATATGAACATCCACTTTTAACATCCACATCAGCCCTCACAGTGACCCTGGTAGGGTCTAGCAATGTGTATTTTCACAACTAGCAGAGACACGATGTTTTCACACATAACAGAGTTCACATGCTGACACCAAGACACCTCTTGGCCATACCGAAATACCACTGCACCAGGCTGACAAGCCAGGGGTGGATTTCCAGTATGTCAAGATATATTCCTACCCTTAAAAAGTGTTGAGGATCCATGCCTGCATCCCATCATCTTTGCAATGCTGTCATTCAACTCACACTTTTGTTTTTCATGTTTCTCCCAATTTCTGTCCCAGCAAGCTCTCCCCTGTGCCCCTCTAGCCTTTTTTTCTTTCCCTCTCTGCATGGCTTTAATTCTCACCCTCTGCTCACTCCCACAGCAGTTTGTCTCCCTTCTCAGCTCGTGGGCCATCCACCCACCCCTGCCTCTGGTCTGCAGTCCTCTCCCTTGTGCCGTTTGCCAACACCTCCATCTCCCGGACACAGTGCACACAGCATGTAACTGAACATAACATCTTCTGGTTGATCCATGGGCTTCAAGGAACTTCAAACTGTGAACTGAGGGCTTCTGGACAGGAGGCGGGGCCCATGGATTAAATTTTTAGGGGGTCTTCACAAGGCAGCTGAAATAGCAGAGACAGAATTTCTCTGAAAAGGTTTACACTTGCCATGCAGAGGTCCCCAACTGCACTGTGAAAAATCTGCAAATCTGCAAACAAACAAACAAACAAAATCTTTGCTTTCTGGCCAGTGAAATTCTGAAATTTTCATTTGCTAACAGCCATACTCCTCTGTGCTCCCATCCCTCCATCTCTTCCCTGTTGAAGTCTACCCAAGCTCATTACTTCAAAGAAATCCAGCATGCAGCTGACCACTGGTGAGACGCATTCAACACATGATGCTATCAGAGGCGAACTTGAAATATGCAAGACCAGTAGTTACAGTCCCCCTTCTTCTTTACTCTCCATTCCTTTCTCTCTGAGACACTTAATTTGTATGCCTTTCCCTGCGTCATTCCAACCCCACTCCACCTCCTTTCATATGATTTGATTTCTGATTTCTTTGTCCTGCCTCAGTGCTGAACTAAGGACCAAAATCATGTGCTGGGATGTCCCAAAACCAGGGAGTTTGATACATGGCAGGAAAAAAGCTGCTAACTCACAATATGGGTATTTCCAACCTTCTGCCTCAACTTTGCCATTAGTTTCAACCGGACATTTTAGTCCTCTGTGCTCTTCTGTAGCATCTCCATAAACTGTGACACCCATTGTGTGTCAGCCAGGATGTTGCTCCACTTTACCTGTGAGTGAACTGGAGGATCCCTGTGTGGAGACTCTACCAGTACACTGGAGGTGAGGTGAAAACAGTTGGGTGTCAGGCACTTCACTGAGGATAAATACCAAAACTCAACAACGTGGAGGACTTCCCAGCTTCGTGACCATTACAGGAAAATCCAGTCCATGCACAAAGAACAGCCATATAATGGCTTCACAAGCAAGATCAGGCTTGGCTAGAAGTATGCTGATGTTGATGTCTTGTCCAAAAAGTGGGGGCATCAAGGGAGGGAGGCTGACTGTAAACACGCCTGTGCATAAAGAACTGGTTATTCAAAGCAATTAAAATGCTCAGGCAACTCAAAAGGGCCAAGGTTTCTGGCTCATCCACCAAATCACCAGGTTGCTGGGGGCGGACTCCATTTCAGTTGATAGGTGAAAAAAACCCAAGAAATCTGACTCCAACAATTTGCATAACCAGAAATTCATCTATGAAACTAGGACCACATCAGACTGCTGAAGTGCAAGGAAGAAAACAAGAGCTACCCAGTGAAGGATGTGCAGCAACGGTCCTGAGAAAAAGTAAAAGTCTGAATATATTTTTGCTGGAAGCGTTTACAGGCTTGGAGCCACCAGCAGGGAAATCCTCTCCTGCTGCTTGGCCTTGGCAGCAGTCAGGACAATAAGGCTTTGCACCTAATAATACAAAATAGACAGGTTTCCACTAAAAACAAAAACAATTCCACAATTCACTTCTCCTTCTAATGGAAACAAGTTGCAAGGCTCTTAACATTGACCAGCTTCTTCAGATGGAAGGGTGTGACATAAAATCACTGAATGGTTTGGGTTGGA
>NW_010321097.1:0-2831 GCF_000700745.2 Antrostomus carolinensis | reverse complement strand
CATCTGGCAGCCCCCACAGCCCTGCAAACCCACAGGTCGTGGCAACACAGGACTGCTGAGCTCAGAAATTTGGCACCTCAAGGCCAAGACAAGGTGACTGGCTCCCTTCCCACAGCAGGGCCCGGGATTCCACAGCTGTGGGCAGAGGTTCCATGTTCTGTGTTGGCGTCAGTTGCCCATGGCAACCTGTCCGTTGCCCCTTGGCTTGTCTACGGACGTGCAAGACTTTCAGGTCAGTGCCAGGATGGGGTCTGCTCCACAGCCAGGCTCGACAGGGTGAGCTGTGAAGGGTCTGACTTGCTACCTGGGAGGTCCCTGACAAAGGACAGGACATCGACCCTCTCCCCGGGTTTTCCCCAGAGCACAGGGATCCCCAGCAGCTGACAGCAGTCGCATCTACTGACAGCTCAACCCACACAACCCGAGGCTCTGCTGCTGGATATCACTTCCCATTCCGCCTCTCGCTCTAAGAAACACCACCTCCTTTGTCTCCTTACTTGATGGGACTGTGTCAGGAAAAGGCAGCAGGGACACTGTTGGTCTGGTTTCCACCAGGAAGTATAGCTCATCCCTGGGATCAGCGGGGCACATTCTGCTCACTCAGCTTGCAGGTCACCAGCACTGGTGAAACTGCACCTCTGTCTCTAGCTGTGAAAGGGACACCGATCTTTCAGGCAACAGAAATACCTCTCCTAAAAAATGAGTCGGGCCGTTAATAAAAATCAGCACAAAGCCTCATGGCCTCTGCCCCACCAGATGGTCTCGCCGTGGATTTCTGACCCTTGTGCTGAAATCTACGACCTGAGGGAGTACGGCTCCCACTTAAAATTACCTTTTGTTGCTGGAGGAAGGAGGTTTTTCACACACGCTTGTTAAAGATCACCTTTTCTCTTCTCTCTTTACGCAGCCTGAGCAGAAGAGGTGGCTGTGTTGGCCCGCAGCATGGATAACAGCAGTGATCCTTTGGTCCTCCCTACCTTATTGCTCCTGCTGCAGAACAAGAGCTACCCCGAAACATCTGTTCCTCCTGCTGGCTACGAGATGACCGAGTCACCCGCAGGACCCAGCGCAGGCAGGAACCACACTGTCTCGCAGTATGGACTGAGGCCGGGGGAAATTGCAGCAGCTGGCATGGTTTTGGGAGCGCTGTGGCTGGTTTCCGTCTTTGGCAACTCCCTCGTTTGCTTGGTGATCCACAGGAGCAGGAGGACACAGTCCACCACCAACTATTTTGTTGTCTCCATGGCTTGTGCAGACCTTCTCCTCAGTGTCGCAAGCGCACCCTTTGTCCTGCTCCAGTTTACCTGGGGCAGGTGGGCGCTGGGGAATGTGATGTGCAAGCTGGTGAGGTACGTCCAGCACCTCGTCCCCGGAGTCCAGATACACGTGCTCCTCTCCATCTGCATGGACCGATTCTACACTATCGTCTACCCGCTGAGCTTCAAAGTGTCCAGGGAGAAAGCCAAGAAAATGATTCTGGCCTCCTGGCTCTTTGACGCTGCCTTTGCAGCACCGGCTTTCTTCTTCTATGGCTCCAACAGCCACCACCACTGCAACTTTTTTCTCCCCAGTTCCTGGGCAGGAGCCGCCTACGGTACCAGCCGCCTCTTGGTGGGCTTTTTGATCCCGTCCATCCTCATTGTCCTCTTCTACCACAAGGTCATCAAGTACATTTGGAGAATAGGCACCGATGGCAGGACTGTCAGGAGGACAACTAATATTGTCCCGAGGACAAAGGTGAAAACCATCAAGATGTTCTTGATGTTAAACTCGCTCTTTCTCCTGTCCTGGCTCCCTTTTTATGTGGTACAGCTGTGGCACCCGCAGGAAGCAGACCACAGAAAGAGCTCCTTGGTTTTCCTGGCCATCACCTGGATCTCTTTCAGTGCTTCAGCCTCTAAGCCAACCCTCTACTCCATCTACAATGCAAACTTTAGAAGAGGGATGAAAGAAACTTTCTGCATGTCTGCCATGAAATGCTACAGAAGCAACGCATACACCATCACCACCAGTTCCAGGATAGCCAAAAAAAATCACGTTGGGATTGCAGAAACCCCAGCTCCGGCCAAAACTGTCACCAAAGACTCTATCTATGAAGCTTTCAACAGAGAAGCAAAGGAAAAAAAGCTTGCCTGGCCTATTCAGTCCAATCCCCCAAATACCTTTGTCTAGTGGGCTTCATTGCTTGGAACAATTTCAATGAAGCCCCAGAACGAGGAGCTTTCTCTTGGTTTTGAACCAATGTTTCTTTTCATGTTTTTAGCATAACTTTTAGGGAAGAAAATTAGATGGTTTATTTTATTAAATGCATTGATTTTGATGAGTCCAGTCTCTTCCTTTTCAGTTACATTCCACTGTGAGGACCTGCCCTCCCTGAAACACCAGCATCACTTTTTTACAAAACAGAAAAGCTCTTCCACTAGCAGGACTGAGGGGAAAGGGAAAGGATAAACATTGCATTTTTCTACAGAATCATAGAATAGTTTGGTTGGAAAAGACCATTACGATCATCTAGTCCAACCATAAACCCAGCATTGCCAAGTTCACCACTAAAGCATGTCCCCAGGTACCACATCTACACGTCCCTTAAATACCTCCAGGGATGGTGACTCCACCACTTCCCAGGGCAGCCTGTTCCAATGCTTGATAACTCTTTCAGTGAAGACATTTTTTTCCTAATATCCAACCTAAACCTCCCCTGGCGCAACTTAAGGCCATTCCCTCTTGTCCTATCACTTGTTATTTGGGAGAAGAGACCTCGCTACAATCTCCTTCCAGGTAGTTTTAGAGTGCAGTAAAATCTCCCCTCAGCCTCCTCTTCTGCAGACTAA
>NW_010321096.1:12166-18851 GCF_000700745.2 Antrostomus carolinensis | reverse complement strand
GCCAACCGCCGCTGCACGCCCGGTCTATGGGGCGCCTATTGCCGCGTCCCCGGTTAGCGCCTGCCCTGGCATCTCCCCCTTCTTCCCCGCAGCAGGGGGGGACAGGAAAAGGGCCCCATCGCTGGCCGACCCCCCACGGGCTCCCACTCCTGACGCCTTTGCTGTCCATTTTCCAGAGGAGAAGAAGGACATCCTCCATCCCACCGAACTGCCACCATTGAGCCTGCCCCGGAGGGGAGGGGGACAATGCTCGGTAGGGCACAGGACTGAGCCAGCCTGCTACAAGCTGGAGGAGGCACGCAGGGGCCGTCTGTCTCTCACATCAGCAGAACAGGAGCACATACCCTGCTTGGTTCTTACACATCCCGGTTGTAAGGGGTTTGGGCCTCAAATTTGCAGGTGCAGGTGGTGCCTAACCTCTTCAGAGACCCCCAGTACACTAGGTATGCTTGTGAGGGCAAATACTTCTCACATACAATAAAAGTCGATTGTTAGCGTTTTACAAATGTGAAGAACAGATGTGAAACTCACACCCTGTTTTTCCTGAGTTTTATTCACACGCTGCAGCCCATTAATGAAAGAACAGCTCTTTGGCTGGAACTCACCGTGCAGTACCATTTGCCTGAGATGGGCATCACACCATAGCTAGCCTCGCTCCCCGTTCAGCAACGGCTGTGCCTTTCTGTAAAAGTACCGGCGAGTAGAAAAACGCCCTCTGGTAGGTTACCTCATTCTCTGTTCACATCTAACGTTATTTCTGAGAAACATAGTAAAATGTTACTTTTTCCTGTCAAGACTTTGTGCCCTGATAGCATATACACTGTAAGGTAAGGTATGACATTGGAGCTGTCTTACACTGACTGTTACTGGCTTCAGCTCAACTGTTATGAAGACACTATATAACACACTAGAAACATAGAAGATAAATCTGCTACTGCCTTCTCACATATTAGAGAAGGAAATACCGTGGCTCCATGTGAAAATCACATTACTTCGGAAATAGATTAACTGTAATGACCACATACAGTATCTATTAAATGATACTGTTTCCTGCCTTTATCATATGTGTGATACTTTTCTAAAGACAGAAACACAATCATGTGTAGCTCTTTCCTTTTCCAAATCAATTCCAAGTATAGTTCATAGTTCAAAAATCTAGACAACCTATTTTGTTTTCAAGAAATTATAAAATACAACTCAGGCTGTGCATTCAAAACATCCTTAATGTATTTTGACCTCCTTTTAGATTAGAAAAGCAGCAATTTAACTTAGCTACTCAGTCCAGCCTCAGGTTTTCTCCTTTAAAAAAAGAAGATATCTGGGTCTTAAAACTAAAAGCTATACATTTTAGAAGTTTCTCCCAAGAAATGTGCCAGAGAGATGCCTGCTCATGTGCATCCATAGTCTGAGTCCTTTACATTGAGGAGGTAGCAAGGGTTCAACTGCCATTTCTCTAAAATGAAATCCATGTTTAAAAAAATAAAATAAAATAAAAAAATCCCCTAAGATTAAATGGAGACTCTGAAGATTCACCATCCAGGATGTTCAGTGTTCTATACCAACCATTGTATTTTTGTAATGGGGGATTATTTTATCTTTTAAAGTTATTCCTTTTTTTGTTTTTGTTTGTTTGGGGTTTTTTTTCATTTTAAGAAGGAAAAAGATGTGCCTGGTTGCCAGTTCTCCTTTCTCCTCCTCCGAAAGGGCCGAGATTCATATGGGTTATTTGTGAAGCTCCTGCTGCTTTCAGTACGACCCAAAACCAAAGTACCAGCAACCCTAAAAGCTAAAGCATCCCCTCACACATTTTAAGTACTTTCCCCTTGAACCCAGCTATAGGGTTTGCCACATCAGGGAAAGGGAAAAAAAAACAACCCAAAGAATATGCTACGCACATCTCCATAGGGGTCCTGTTGACTTTCAGAATGAAGAGGCAGCGTTCCTTGGCAAGCATGAAGGTGTCCATTCTGCGGCTTCTGTTATTACTATGCTAACATATTATCAAGCTACTTTTATCACCTTCTTCCACTCATCCTGTGTGGCATGAGTGTTTGCAACCATAGCGTGATAAGTTCTTTTCAAAAGTCTGTTTAACTGTGACGAGGCAAATTCGCGAGCCAGCAAAATTTTTGTTCTTGCACAACTGAAGGATAAAAAAAACCAACCCAGAGTATTAAGCAATGAATACATGTTTGCAAGAAAAAGAATGTTTTATTTAGTTACTGAAAGTAATTTTTTAAGTGCCTCTAATTCACGACGCACTTAAAAATAGTTTTAAAGGGTCCTAAGCTGGTGTCCATGATTCTCAGTTTCTTCCCTGCAGCAACAGCTTTAAGAGATGAGATATCCAATTACCTTTTTTTATCATGCTTTCTCTCTCTTTGCCTGTGCCTCAAATCAGACTAAAGATTTGAATATAAGCTTTGCATTTCTACTAGCAAAATCATCAATACCTCTCAGAACTGCAGAGTAAATTTGTATTTTTTCTTGCAGTAAAGAATCATCTTAGAATATATAAAACTTCTTTTGTGTTTTTTTTGTAGGAGAAATTATGGGAAGTCTGTCTCAATATGCAACACATTTGATTTACTGTGGCAACAAATATTAGGAGGACTTTTTTTTTTAAGCATTGTTTAATCTCCTTTCACCAACTCAGAGTTTAGTCCAGAAGCTTTTAAACTAAATTCTGACAATGGAAGAAACTATTCAGAGCTACTGATTCAATGTACGACATTCTGCACTTTCAGTTTTTCTCATTAAATCTTTTATTCCATTTGTAGACATACATATGTGCAAAAAAGAAACAAAAAAAACCTTGTACACATTTTTATCAAAAGTATTGGTGAGCGCTAAGAATATGCATATGAAATTAAATACATATTTTATTCTTCACTGATTGATGCCCATATGCTGACCCTCGGAGGTTTAGGGTATTTCCCTACCAATGCACAGTTGCCTCCAATGGCAGCACATACAGAGTAAGCGACTTTGTCTTCTCGAGTAGCACCAACGCAGCAATCACGGTGCCAGCTCAACACCCTCCTTTCTCCCACCTCAAGTTTGAACACTGGGTTGTTGGAGAGGTCCTCAGGCAAGCATAATACTGATATCATCAGGACATCCCTGAACATCAAAATATCTTCTATTTTAGAAGACTGGTGTTCCTCACTCTTCCATGTTACCACATACCTCTTTCAGCGAAAGAGACTTTCCATTTCTGAGAAGAGTTATCCGTTTATCTTCTATTTGTGTAAAAAAAAAGTCTGTCTGGCTAAGAAGCATTTCCCACTGGGATATGAAAGCTTGGAAGTTGAATTTATTTTGCTTTTTGGTTATATCTATATAAATAGTAAGAAATGTTTTGATGTTTTTTTACATATAAAATTAGTGTGCAAAAGATCAGAAGAGAAAAGTTTCATTGCAACTGTCGCAGGAAGATGGCTATGCACATCTCCTGAGGAAGATTCCCAAATACAAAATAATTGAAATGTTTAAATATATTTATTAAAATAGGTACAAATAGAATAATCATTAAAAAAAAAAAATCACTAACTTCTGAAAAAATGTCCTGCATTAATTCAAAGGATAGCAATAGATCACGGTGTGTCAGGAAGCCACCTAGAAATATACAGCTCCAGAAGCAGGAGCTATAATCACTCACCAGACCTTAATGAATACATGCTTCACTGACAACGCTCAGTGGTTTCCAGCGCTGCAAATTTTCTATTCCTTCCTCATATTCCAAACCTACTGCGAGCAGACTCCCCTTACACAAAAGGAGATATTAATTTAAGCCTGAAAAGAGCACTGAAACGACATTAAAATGTTGTTTTCTTTCTTCTTCAGGTGTACTGAAGAAATATGTCTATTTTCTTTCCCAGGTAGAGATTTCCTTATAATGGGAGAAAAGTCATAGTTTTGTACCTCAGTAAAATTGCATGTTAGTAAATTTAATCTTTCACATTACTTAAAATAGATATTAAAAATCCATATTCAGTCAATGCTTATAAAAAAATAAAAGTCTATTGACAGGATAATCCTTCTACTAAAACCGCTTGTGTGTATGTGCCAGCACAGGAGACCCTAAAGTGCTTTCTCAGCTCCCCAACTGACGTCTTCTTACAGGTGCTTCTGCAGAAGGTCACTGCATGCATCTCTTCTGGCTGAAGTGTTAATTGGCAGACAAATGTATTAGAAGCATAAAAGCATGGCAGTTTTTAAATTAGAGTATAGACAGTGGCTCAAGTTAAAAGCCAGCGAGATGCCTCAGTGTTGCAGTGCTTCTGGCCACCTGGACAAAATTGCGGGTACTCAAAATGGAGAAAAGCGATCACTGGCACACACAGGCAGCAAAACGTGCACATTATCATTTAAGGTGTAGTTATGTCTCTCAAGATTCATGACAGGTGGAAATCAAGCTGAAACAAAAACTAGTTCTGTGTCCTGCTCCTGCTCACAGGCTCAGTATTCTGGCAAATGAACAGAGCAAAAATCTGTTGAAGTATTTGCATCAAGCAGGCTACAAACTAGTTAAAATGGAAACGTCCTGATTCTGCGGTGCATTGTCACCCCAGGTGGTGAGACTGCACTGCCTGCACCTTCACTTTGACAAATAAAGTTACTTCTTGAAATTTCTCATCTTCCCTAGGCTGACTTATCAGCCCATCATTCATTCCTCTTTCTTGCCTATCTGAAACAAGTATTACTGCAGAGATCTTCTTGCACCTTGCATCAAACATATTTACAGCAACCGAGTACATTTAAATTAAAAATAGATTAAAAATAGTTTTATCAACATTTCTAGGAGCTCTCCAATAGAACAGCCTTCAGCGCATTTAAGAAAAAGGCAATGAACAAAACCAACTGCAAACCCCCGCCATTTCTAGGGGTTATCATTACAGAGAAGTCACTGGAAAGAATGCCTGATTTTGAAGACATTCAAGTTGGTTTGGGATAGCTTCACTGGGATAGTTGCTTTGTGCAACAGGATAAGCAGCAGCAGAGGATTGTTCTGAGCGGGTGTTTTCTTCTGTATTCCAAAGCTTTTTTCACTTGCTCTTTAGCGTCTCCTACATAGTCCTCAACATTTTGCATATTTATCTCAATGACATCGAAAGTGTCCGCCTGTTCCTCCACTAGCAGGGCCACCTGCAGAAAGAGCTCGTGAACTTCCTTAATGCGACCTTCTAACTTCACCAGCTCCTTATGACGTGTCTCTATCTCATTCAAGGCTGAGCGAGCCCCCTTAACATCCGACAAGAGATTCTCAGAGAAGACATCCCACTTGCCTTGCTCAATCATCTCCTCAATCTGGTTGCCAGAAACCTCTTTGCCCATGATCTCTAGCTGCCGCTGAATTCGAATCTTGCAATTCTCCCGTTGGTTCATCTCTGTTGCATTGTACTCAAACATAGCTTCCTGAAAGGCATGCATGAGGTCCACGTAGTGGTTCTTCGCTACCCTGGCAATGACAGACATAGCCCCGTATTTTGTTATTGCATCGTCGCTGAAATCTCTCATTATCTGGAGTTTCCTGTGGATGCTTTCTCCGCGGGTCTTGATGTCTCTGGCAATACAATTAGTATCTCGTTTGATGCTACTAAGACGGCGCATGGAAGTAAGGAAGCGGCTGTTTTGCTTTCTGAGCCGCTTGACATCCTCTTTTAGGTGGTCATTTTCTGTCCGGATGTTCTGAATGTCTTTATGAAGAATTTCCAAGGCATAATCAGTCTCATAAAGGAGAACATCGTGGGGTGAATTTTCATCATCCTCACTATCAGAAAACTGTTCGTTGTGTAACCTGGCAAATTCACGCAGCTCGTTTAGCCGGTCTTTCATCCTGCCTGTAAAACAGAGGAACAGGAGGGAAGACGTTTAAAGTAAATAAAATACTGGTTCACAAGGGTTGAAAGTTCATAACTAATAACTACATCATAGTTACAATTACATCATAGATAACATAACTACATCAATGATAACCCAAAATATCAGAATCTAAATTTGTTCACAGTGATGGATCTCAAATCCAAAACTCTGGTGCTAGAACACTCTTCTAGAAACTACAAAGCTTAGAAACGAAATAAGTGCAATAAAGAATGTTCTTCAATGTTCATATCGATGTTCTTCTCATAACAAGTCTTCCACTGAAACCAAAACACAGCTATTCTAACTACTAAGAAGAAAATTAACTCTATCCTAGCAAAACCAGGACAATAAGTCAACAAATCCTGAAGACAAATCCAAAAGAATAAGATGACGATCCTCAACCCCCCCCAAAATGCCAGTCTTTCACCTGGAGGAAAAAAAAAGCAAACTCTTGAGCAAATGATAGGAAGCCTTCAGCTATCAGTATGTGTAGACATGTTAATAACTGAATGCTTTCCAGCACTGCTCACTAGAGAGATTTCCTTTAGAACTTGACCCTACATTACATCACCTGCCCCAAGTGTCTCAGGTCCTCTGTCATTCTAAGCTCGCTTTTCCTGAGAGAAGAGTAGGAAGCCTCTCAGAAACAGAAATACCATTTACCAATACAGTGGGAAAGAAATAAAAAAAAAAGAAAAAGAAAAAAAAAAAGGCAAGGCTAGTTTAGGGTCTCCAGATGCTATCATTGACCACAGTGTACCAGGCACCAAACAAAACAATACAGCAATGGCAGCATTTTGTAAGTAAGACCATCCATCCA
>NW_010321096.1:0-12131 GCF_000700745.2 Antrostomus carolinensis | reverse complement strand
AAGGAATAAAGTAACACCGTTGTTACAGGTCAGGATGTAGTTTCTATGTGTTTGCCTCAGACGTACATAACTACAAATTTCATTAAAAAGCCACAGAATGAGTAATCTGTACAGACCAGTTACATGATAACAAAACATGTCTCATTTAAGTATGTTGTTTACTTGAAACTCTAGACCTAAAGTCTCTGCAGAAAGTGAAAGCTGAAAGCTTCAGCAAGAACCCTGCACCAAGTGTTACAGAAAGCAGGAAACTGAAAATTTCCCAGCACAAAAGCTGTAGATCCCATGACCTTATTTAAATTAATAAGAAAGAGAACTCGGTTAAGAAGCAGCACCAAGCAGGACATCTCTAGATGTCTGGAGGATTCATTTTTGTTATTCCAGGAACTGAAGTATCTTCACAGCATTTACAAACATGCTATCCACTGTGAATGACACATCCCTTCATAGGATCATGTGTACATATCTAGTATAATAAGCCTAGATCTAATGGGAATTAAAACTTCAAGTTTATAATCCATTTCATGGGATTGTTAGATGTGTTAAAAGATGTTAGGGAAGAGATAGGAAAGATTCCATCACAGACACAGCCTCCTGGGCTCATACAGTACATTTGGTGTATATAGTGGTCTTGAAAAGTGTCCTGATTAGGATCAAATTTACATTGAAGCAAAAAAGTGAATTGCAATTTAAACCAATTACTTTACAAGCAACGTAAACCAAGAAAGTCCATTAATATCCTGAGAGGAGAACTTTCATTCAGGAATCCACAGGTGTAAGATAATTGTTTGAATTTAAAACATAAGCCACGTAGATTCAACTCAATCATATAGAGAAAGCTTTAGGAAATGAAAAGTTTTCCACCTCCTCCCTCACCAATAATAAAATCAAGACTTTCACCTCATGCTACAACATTGGGATGAAAAATTCCCATCTAAAAGGAAAAAAAAAAAAAAAAAAGTGTTGTGCAGCTTAAAAGTCAGTTTTACTTGGTTTTAAAACCATATGGCCAAGTTTGCCTAGAGGCACTGAGATAGTGAGAACATCTACCCTTCCCGTCTGGAAATAGTGGACCAGTTTCTAAACAGCATCGTGGAAAGGGAACAAAGGCATGTAGCAATCTCAGGCTTATTTAGATCTCTTCTAAATCACTTACTGTTTCTGAGATGCTTTTCACCTGAAATGTAGACATGGCTCTGAAAACCAGTCACGTTGCTCGTCTGACTGCATTCCTGACTCTTACTGGCTTCCCTAGAGTTGATGATCCTCCCACTTCTAGTCTGATCCTTGAACTGTCCTATGTTGTGTTCAGCAGTTTATTCTTTTTGTGTTTAGCATCTATATTTGGAAACAGTAAACAATGTATTCTATGGCTTTAAAATGACAATCCACAGCAGCAAGGTGCCATTCGTGTAAACTAAACCATGTGTGTAGCAGGACTGTGTTGCCTTTGTCCTTACTATTCCTTCAACTTGAGAAAAACTAAATTTCATCAGCCTTCCATGGTGAGCAGACTGACAACTGGCTCAACAATAGTTACATTTTATTTTTTGTGCTTAACAAAACAAACAAGCAAACAAAACACACTGAATAAGAGCTCCTGCATAATAAACTCATAATTTGGTAGCAATAGGTCTACCCTTCCTTCTCCCTGCCCTCAACAGTGTAACCTGCAATTTGTCTTTCTCAACCACAACTATTTAAGGTGTTAGGTAGAACAAAAATAGGAAGAAATGGAGAAGCAAATGCATGGTAACTCACAACACAAAAATACTAATGCTATGATAAGTTCATGTGTACATTAATTCTGCAGCATCTCTGTAAAAATACCACACTTTCTTTTTAATACAACATGAAAGGTTAAGAAGTCAAGCATTAAAAGAAGAGTAAGGAGCTGTCAAGTGTGGCTTCAGATTGCGCCATGATGTTGCCTACACACAGGAAGGTCATGCAATTAAACAGTGGCCTATGTCTTATCACTTCCACCAAGTCTCTGCCTACAGTCTGCCTGTGCCAAATAAAAGTTGTACAATGTAAAATTTAGTATTCATCATTCAGTTCACAGACAGATATCTCATTTACTATGTTACTACTGTTTATTTCCTCAGGGACTTCTCCTGTGAAATCCCTGGAAAGCTCCGTAAACTCATCTTTTGGGGGAGGGCAGATCTAACAGCCCCATCCACAGATACAGGTTTCAGCCCAGTGTGCTTAAGGACAACACTATCACCCTTGATGAGTTATGATGCCCACTTGAGACACCTGAAGCACAGTTCTTTGTACCTGGTACATTCAGAAGTCAGCTCCTTCTGACTTTGGTCACTGCTGCAAGCCTTGGGCACTTTGCTGAGTAAGATCGTGACATAACAAGCTGGACATCAGTGAACTGAACACATGGATCGAGGCCACTTGTGAGAAGCTCATCTCCAGTGATATGTCCAGCATCACCCACGATCTCCGTGATCCAGTAGATCCAGTAGCATCCAATTCTAAATGTGAACAGAGGGATCAAATTACAGTTGCATGGACAATCTTCAACTCAGGGTTTCCCAGTTTCGGAGTGCTTAGCTCTAAAAGCTTACATTATTTGAAACTACGTACCAAAACGTACATTCAAGGTGGTCAACGTTAGTATCTTTTAATCTACATTGGGGACCTGTACCTGTCAGAGTAATGTCTCCACAGCTAAAGTGGTCGCATTTTTGTCCTAATAAATGGATGCCATCTCTTCAAGCCTGGTTTCAGAGTCCTAAAAAATCAGGGACTTTTTGACATGTTTTTTTCATTCTCCCCAAGTCCTGTCTTTTTGTTTCTAAAGCGCATCACCTAGCCTGCTTCCCACTTCATCTTTACATTTTCAAGATGCTCTTCCTTATCTACACACAGTGCCTGGACAGGATGGAGGACAGGAAGACAATGACTTTCTGCTTGTATTTCAGGATCATATTAGGCCACAAACACCACAAACTGCAGAGGACACCTATTCAGCTTAATGCCAGAGCCTGCTCAATTACTCTGTAGGTTAGCATTTGCAATATTTGGCCAAAGACATCTGTGAGGTTCAATAAAATGTTTAGATTTCAGCGTTCTTGAGCACCTTTTTGCTCAAAGAACTAAGTAAATTTATTTGGGGCATTTGCAAATTGCTGCTTTGAGGAACTCAAAATTTGGTAAAATTTTAGGAGTTTTACATCAGGAAAACAGCAGGCTCAAATGCAATGCCACCACAGAGGTCCTTCCCCATGGGTCTTTCAAATTCCCATTTTAAACAAAGGGGAATCAGATTTTCCCTAGAGAGGACAATAACTTCCAAGCATTCCTTTGACAGTGTCAGGGACAGAACTGACACTAAAAAGCTGAAACAAATGAACAAATAAGCATGGGAGAGCAGCGGGGAACACACATTGGAAAAATTTCAGCTTAACGGATGAGTAGTCAGAAAAGCTGACCTCCTTTATCAGATGCTGTTGTTACTCAGGAAAGTTTGCATCTACTTACGTGTTGATTGCACTGTTTGTAATTAAACCAGCAATATATTAATCCATAGTACATTACTAGTTGTTAGGGATAGCCTCAGCACTCATTCTTTAAAATGAGCAGCAATCTCTCCCTTAATATAGGGCCTGGTGCAGCAGTAGAAGTTGGGCTCCCTGGCTAGAAAGCAGCTCTGCAGAAAAGGACCTTGGTGCACTGGTGGACATCAAGTTGAACATGAATCAGCAATGCGCCCTTGTGGCAAAGGAGGCCAACAGCATTCTGGGCTGGAGTAGCAAAGTGGTCCAGGGAAGTCACCTCTCCCTTCCGACACTTGAGAGTCCATCTAGAGTGCTGTGCTGGTGCTGGGGCACCCCAATGGACACATTGGGGTGAGTCCAGGCAAGGCCACCAAGATGGTCAGAGGTGCTGGAGCAAGTGCCATATGAGGAGAGACTGAAAAAGCTGGAAATGTTTGGCCTGGAATACAGGAAGCTCAAGGGAGATCTTGTTGCTGTCACCAACTGCATAATGCAAGCGTAGACCCTTCATGGAGATGCACAGTGACAGCACAAGCTGACCCAAGTGGAAATAGGGAAAAGCCAGTCAGTTAGTAGAGGGGAAAAATAAAAATAAATAAATAAATAACCTTTCAGAAGCACTGGAAAATGTGCACAGGGAAGTTTTGGAATCTGCATCCTTTAAGATATTCAAAACTCAATGGGACATGTCCCTCAGCAACCTGAACTACCCGAGTGTGGTTTGAGGGGGCCTGAATTAGACAACCTCCAAAGGTCCATTCAAAATTGTTCGACTTCTCAGCCTTAGGTCAAAAGTTTGCTAATTTGAACGAGTGCTAAATATATTCAGCTACTTGCGCAGGCTTATTTAAGATACATCTAACATGTGAGAATGTCAAGGCACCAGCTTCCCTGTACTCTGGAGTAACAGCCCAAAGCGTATAAATACCTTAATTCTAGGGGAGTGTGTTTTAATAGATTAGCTGTCAGTTTGATTTTCTTTTAAAATACTGTGTATATTCAAACTAGAACATGTACTCCCATGTTTGCATTTTTTGGGCTAGATAAATCTGTCCTTGTAAAAATAAAGTTCCTTCTGCAGTCCATCATGGTGTGTACAGCTAAACACACACTCACACACAGAGGAAAAACAGGACAGGTAATGACTGCAGAGATTACAATTTTGAAGACAAATACCCACCAAGTACAGTCAGATGAGTGTTCAGTACTCATCTCTTCGGGTTAGCGTGCTACTTCTTGGTGTTAATCACCGCAATGACTAGCTTTCCCATGATGTATGAGAAAGACGCAAGCTGTCCTGTTGCAGTATGACTGCAGCCCCACATAACTCTGCACAACATGAGATTTCAGACAGGAAAAGAAATCCACTCTGAAAATCAAAAACTATGCATATACGTAAAACCCCTTTCCATTGGCCCCATATACAAAAAAATTGTGAGGCCTGCACAGCATATTTCCATTGCTGCACTAAGATTCTGCAGCCTGTTATCTACATAGAAAAAACTTAAGAAGTTATTTCTATAGAAACAAATGAATTGCACACCTAGATTTATTTCAGCTTCAACATTTGTATATCAACGTCACTGAGTTTGGGGACAAAAGGTGAAATAAAGCAGCAGTTTCAGCACAGCATCTATATTTCATCACCAGCAGTTGAGAAGGAAGCCAGGTTTTTTTCCTTTTTTACAGCATTCACAAAAGGCAGCTGCTAGTTAATACCAGCTTGTGAATTACCAAAAGTCTACTCGGTAATCTTTTCAGCCTTGACTAGGACCTTATGAAATGAAGCTTTTACTTCAGCTGAAGTGGCCTGTTTGAGGAACAACAGGTATTTCCTGGCCAGAAGGTTGAGGGAGGTGATTCTGCCCCTCTACTCTGCTCTGGTGATACCACACCTGCAGTACTGCATCCAGCTCCAGAGTTCTCAGCACAGGAAAGATATGGACCTGCTGGAACAGGTCCAGAGGAGGCCACAGAAATGATCAGAGGGACGGAAGACTTCTCCTGTGAAGAAAGGCTGAGATATTTGGGGTTGTTCAGCCTAAAGAAGGCTCTGGGGAGACTTTTCAATACTTAAAGGAGGCCTGTAAGAAAGATGAAGACAAACTTTTCAGCAGGGTCTGTAGTGATTGGACAAGGGGAAATTGTTTTAAACTAGAAGAGCGTAGATTTAGACTAGATACAAGGAAGACATTTTTTACAACGAGGGTGGTGAAACACTGGCACAGGTGGTAGAAGCCCCCTCCCTAGAAACATTCAAGGTCAGGCTGGACGGGGCTCTGAGCAACCTGATCTAGTTGAAGATGTCCCTGCTTCAGTGTAGGGGTGGTTGGAACTACATGACCATTAAACATCCCTTCCAACCCAAACCATTCTATGATTCCACGATTCTATGAAAAATCATTTCTATCAGCAGTTCTCTCCCTCAGAAGGTAAAATTCCTTCTGTCCTCCACTACGAATCCATGTGGCTCATCCTGTCACTGAATGACACGTGCTCTTGGTAGCATGACAGATGAGAGATGTGACCCAAGAAATAAGTGGTGAACAATTAGGAAATAACTCCCTCCTAGGCAGAATTACTTCATAGCCAAGTGTGTGTCAGCACATTCCAGTAACTTCCCATACTGCTTGTGGAGGATTCAGTATTCATGGAAATCCACACAGCAGGACTGCCCGAGTCAAACATACTCGATTACAGGGCAAATAGCGTGCTGCTGTTGCACAAAAATCAGAGTTATAGGTAGGAAAAAGATGTGTTGAATGCAGCTAAAGCCTTTCATTTAAGGGCTGGAGTCTGAGATTTCGTAATAATTTTCTAGTATCTTTCTGTTTGGGAAACACCTGTCTTAAGAATAGATTTAATAATTTTGCCTGGTTTCTTTTCCAATAACAGATTTGACAATATTAGCTTGGAAAACAGAATACAGTTTACAATAGGTTTTCCTCTTTCCATAAGAGCTTCTAATTGACTCATTGTGCAGCGCTAGTCATCTCTGCAGACCCAATTCCCTGTACTAACAACTGCATATATAATATTAACAACTGCTACAATATTAACAACTATGACAGAAATCAACATGTCAAAATCTTTTTGTAGCTTCACTGAAAGGAAGTTATCCTCTCTGGAGTTTCTTGGATTGAGCAATGTTTAAAAATAGACAAATTGTATTCAGCTACAGAAATCCAGCAAGAAGCCACAAACAGTCTGAAGACTGTTAGACACTACTCACTTCACACTGTAGTCAAAGCCTCTGTAGAGCAGAACACCTCCTTTATACTTTCAGTCACTGCACCGAGAAGTGCGTGCAATTGCAAATGTCTCAGGGCAGGTTTTTTTCCAAAAGCTTGTATGAAGTGTCAACTTTTCAATTTGTACCAGAACAGGTTATTTATTACAAGCTAATATATCCAGAGAAGTAGGGATTTGCATTCTTTGCAGGCTATTTCTGCACTTGTCAGGATCTACGAGTCTCCAGTGGTTCTTTTCCTACCATAAAGGCTAGGAAAGACCTAGGGGGAAAAAATTAATACTCAAATAGTTTGTTGCCTCTAACTCAAAGTAATGAGGCAGTAATTGCTTGAATACTGATAGTTTTGGAGGTTCTTCTTTGACGTATCCCAGTTTCTTTGACAAGTATTCAATCTCTTACTTTAACTCTCAATTTTTGTACAAAAGCATATTATAAATTCAGGGATCTAGGGTGCATCTAATACTTCACAGAGGTATTCAACAAGGTTAACCATCTTGGTGTTTTACGTAGACTGGTTGTCAGGATTTCCAAACATCAGTATCAAAACTAGGATAAGCTGCTGGCACGCATTAAATGCACACATAATATGCGTTGCATTTTTCACATATTTACGATGAGACTGACAAAAAAATGAAGTTTGAACTTGTTACTACACAGTAGCACATGCTAAGTAAACAGTATTCTTGCATTGGAGAGGACAGCTTGTTGTATGTAGGTTGACTGCTACTGTTTACTGGATTGTCTGAATTTTCACTGGATAGCTGTGGATTGCCACTGTCAAATTTTCAATCCTGGATAGACGATAAAATGGATTCTCAGTATCTTCTTTTGACATTTTTCTCACAAGTCACACTGAAGAGAAACTGTAACTAGATCTGGTTTTGTTTGGCTGGGGGGGGCGGGCCTGTACTAGGGCTGAAGACAAAAAAGTTTCTCTTCTCATCTTCACTACATGGCCCATTGAAAAGTGTTAAGTCTTCACATGCATTGTTTGAACCCACTCCCAAAACTGGGAACTCCCTCCAGCAGTCGTCATGCTTCTGTATACAAATGGAAGTTAAGGACAGGACAGGCTAATGCACACCCCAATTTTAGCCACTTCCTTTTCCTAAGGATGCTAGAAACAGAATATATAGTTAACAACTGCAGATATTGAAAACCTGCTAAATCCTTGGAATCCCTAAGACCTGCAAGCTGACTCCAATTGGTTTTAATGTGCACAGCTTGCTAAAAACAGAGTGCCATTACATAGAGTAGATGAAAATGCACAGGGTTGTATTTTACCCAAGGGGTAGAAAAACAATCCCACCATCACTCTCCATTCAGTGCTTTTTAGTAGATGCAGCGGTCACTGTAGGCTGACCACCACAGCGTGCCCATCCTTCCTGCCACAGGTAACACCAGGGTCTTCAGGTAAAATTGGCTGGGATGGAGACAAGGGGAGCAAAAGCTCCTCGTCCACAGGCTTGGCAAATAGTTAAGACAGAACCATACCACCAACATAAACAGTGAGACAGCCATCCATACATTTCTTGGTAATTACTACAGCTCGGCATCGTTCTGAGTCACTGCACAAAGAAATCAGACGATGGACTCACAGGCAGTGCTGTCGCTACAATGCCATGAGTATATACATTACCTAATTAATCATGCTTCCCTGAAATACATTGGCTCAGCAAAATACCTGTGTACATACCATATTTATATAACTACTATTGCTACCACACAGTGGTGTTTATAAGTGATTAAGACATTATGTTGGCATCCAAGTAGAAATACGAGGTTACATGTGATCATCAGTCAGAAGCAACATGTTCTACAAACATTTTTCAATTAGCCCAACAGCATTACTTTTTAAAGTACACATATATTTAAAGCTTATAATAGAGTGTTACAATCTGAGATCAAGTACTCTTTATTTTCAAAAATACCTTTAAAATTCAAATACGGGGTGTTTTATTGGTACTTGTTCATGCGGGCCAGTACATAGGAGGCTCAGTTCTGGATCTTACTGCAAAATCTACACAACTGTAACTGGACCAAAATAGTTTCAGTCAGGAAATAACCCCCACAGCCACACATGAGTACCCACAGCCTCAGTCCCAGGACATGCCAGGCGCTGGCAGGCTTTGTGGCAATTACTCTACACGACTTAGCAGTCCATGGGTGTTTACAGGCCCATTCAAAGTACCAGTGAAGTTGAGACAAGATATAGATGTAATTAGGGACACACTGGCCAGTGGTACTTAAGAGAATCTGTTCCTAACTGGGCATATCCAAAGCTCAATCAAGCTTTTTTCTTGCTTTCAAAAACAAGTGATTTGTCACTAACACAAATACAGTACAGAGGAAAGGCACAGCAGGAAAAGCTGGAGCGTTCAGTACTTTCTTGGCCTTTGTGAACGTGAGTTTGTCAAGAATAATCTTGGCAATTAACAGGTTAACTGTCATAGTAGATAAAGTAAAAACTGCACATGACAAGCCTTCTGAAGTCAAGATATAAGACATTATTCCCTCTGTGATAAACTACAGAAATATGGTCTAGATGAGAAGTGCCAAACACTCTGTGTGACAGCCTAGATGAGATATCAAGACACTCAGCACAATCAGCAAAAGCTATCAAAACAGATGTAGAAACTGAACAGCATCGCCCCCCTCATGTGGAGCCTCCCTGCATGAGAGGGTTCCCAGGAGCCCAGCCCCAGCAGCATTGCCGCTCCCTGGGAACAATGTTCCTCACCAGAGATGGCTCATGTAGCAGCCATGTCTTGGGGGGCAGCCCAAAATGCAAGTGTAACCAGAAATAGCTACTCTGCAAAACTATGTAAAAGTGGTAACCCTGCATTTGGTGCTGAGATTACTTTATTTGATGAAATTAACGTTGCCTCAGTAATTTCGCACACTGCTTTGTCATCCCTGCACTACAGAGATGACCAAAGAATCAAAAAAAAAAAATCAATGGACCAGATAAAACACAATGGAAAGTGTATCTGGTCCAGCACCTTCATGCTTGACACAACAGTTGTTTTCTCACTGGCAGAACTGGTTTTGAACATGTCAACTTTATGATGGGTTTCTGTCACACTTGGAGGTTATCCGTGTTTTCCATTAGCAACTTGGAGGGTGGAACCAAACACGAGCCTGTACAGTCTGCTGGTGACGCTGAACTGGGAAGGAGTAGAAGCGGGTGTTTGGTGGCAGAGGGGAGGAGAAATGATAGGAATTTAGGGTGATCTTGACAAGTAAGAAATGTACTAACAAAAATAAAAATATATTCAATAGAGATGAGCCTGCTAGAAAGTAGGAAACACCTAGTCTGGTAGCAGGAAAGCACTTGGTGGCGTTATAGCAGATTGCAAGCTAAAAACCAAGTTCACAATATAATGCCATTGTAAAAAAACCCCATGTCTTATACAAGAGATGGCATGGGAAGGACTGGTTTTACTCTGCTTGGCATAGGTAAGGCCTCAGTTGGAATAGTACACCTGGCACCAGTTATCACACTAGGAAAGTCGGCACATACTGGGCATTGTCTCCAAATGTTTTAGAAAATACAACCCTGGAGGAAGAGGAGTTGAACGAATTGTGTTAATTTCATGCAAAAGACCAGGGAGAGAGACACAGCACTGCAACGTATAAAATGAGTTTATAAAAAGAGAAATGATCAGTTTGTTCCCCGTGTTGACACTGGAAACACACAAAGTAATCCAGGTTGTTTCACACACGAGATCTATATTGAACTAGCTGTGACTAGCTGAAAATCAGACCATTTCCCTGTGGGGGGAGCACTGTGGGACCCTCTTCCACAGAGGACAGAAGGAGGCTACAGAAACCTCTCTCAGGTCTGGTTTAGGTGCACTGCTGCAATGCACTGAATGGGTTGGGTGACGCCTTACAGCCTCCCCATGGCCCTGCATTTCCATGATGTGTTCGGTGCTCCTCCAGCACAGCGTATGTGCTCGCTCAGGCCCTCTGCCCGTGCTGGGGAGCAATTTGGATGACTCTGTTCACCCAGCAGATTCCCTCTCTATTATCTCTGCACCAGTGGCAACCACCATTTCTCCTTTCAGAGCAGATCTTGGTTACTGCTGTAATATAACAGAAGGTGTCAGACATGGAGACTAACCCCACAGCACCCAAAGTCCCCAAGACTGTGATATAATATACAGTTGTGCTCCATAGCATCATATTTATCTGCAGTGTCCAGAAGATACTGTTATCACATTATCCCTATCTTAATGTCTCAAGAGATCTTACGTACTGTGCTTAGTTTCTTCATTAAGCTCTCTTATGACAACAGAGATTAACTTGCAGTTTTAGTCTCAGCCAAAACACCAGCTACATTTGCCATATGACTTAACATGCAATTTCAGTTTCAGAGCAGTGGTCATACAAGGCAGTCAGTGAAAAAAAAATGAGAGAAAAAGGTCATCAGAAGTGTTGAGCATCTAAACCGTCCTTTCTTAAGGGTGACCTTTAGTCTGTTCATCTTTTAGACCTCTGGTCTGTTTTGAATAAAAAAAAGTTACACTCATCTTGTAGTCTCACCACTTCCATATAAAACTATTTAAACAGTGAGCAGCACCATTGGTAAGAAAGCATCATCCTTCAAATTGCATTAAGAAGTCTTATATTGTCATTTTGATCCCTTACAGCATAAAACCCCCTTCCTAAAATACCGTCTAAAGAACAGAAACAACAAGTGTGAATGTCCATTTTAGAGCAGTGTTATTCTTCTAGTCATTTCCTTTCCTGGTATCACACAGTTACATGCAGTTATCTCAGACATATACGAGTACTAGTTCTTCTTGGCAGGAAAGGAAATGACAATCAATTAATAGGAAGCAATCAAAGAATGCTAACTTTTGGACCCACTCGCAGATCTGGCCATGATGATGCCCAAGGAAGGAGTAAACACTATTAAATTTTGCATATAACCCCCATTTTCTACAAAATCTGCTCTGGAGGTATTCATAACCGCATATGAGCATATTCATAACCACATGTGAGCACTATGAATGAAATGTTAAAACTCGTTAAGCCAGACAAACAAGGCAGCCAGAAATGCAGGCACCCATCGGGCCTGGACGAGAAGACCCGTATCTGAAAGTGTCTCTGGCTTTTCTTCATCCTACGAAAAACCCAGCCGCCCCTTTTGAGGGACCAGAGCCACCCGAAGGCAGCCAAGGCACCTCCGGACCCAAAAGTCCCTTCTGCCCCCGGGCTCCAGACTTCCCCTCTCGACTCAGAGCGGCCAGTTCCGTTCTCTCTTACGCAAAACCGAGTTGCAAAGCGCCCGAAACCCCCGCGGCTCCTCCTGCCCGACCGGCCGGCCGGGCTGCCCAGCCCCGGGCACGCACCGG
>NW_010321095.1:0-264 GCF_000700745.2 Antrostomus carolinensis | reverse complement strand
TCCCCATGTCCCCCATGTCCCCATGTCCCCAATGTCCCCTCAGGTGTCCCCCAATGTCCCCAGTGTCCCCATGTCCCCCTGACCTCGGGTGCCGTTGAAGAACAGCGTCTGCCGCGCCGGGTTCTGGATGACGACGATGGAGCCGTCGTAGCGCTGGAGGGGACAGGTGATCTCGGCCGTGCCACCCTCCAGCACCGTCACGTTCTCTGCCACCACCTCCTGTCCCCACCCTGGGGACACTGGGGACATCAGGGGACATCAGGG
>NW_010321094.1:9033-17298 GCF_000700745.2 Antrostomus carolinensis | reverse complement strand
TTCCAACCCAAAACATTCTGTGATTCCATGATTTAGCTGAGATTAAGCCCTTTTTAAAGACCTTGTAGCAAGTGAAAATGATTGTCATTACAAGACAGAATCAAGTGTGTGTCCACACATCCTTTTAACCAGTGGAAGTCATGGAGCAAAGAAAAGGACAGAGCAGAACTGATCTCAGGAGGAGTATAGCTGGACTCAGGAGATCAGGGAAAGAAAAATGAGAAGACCTTGCAGTTTTCCAGTAAAATAAGGCTGCAAAGACTTTCCAGTATTGTCCATTTCAAGGCAGATGGGAAAACCTGGTATCTTGGGAAAAGTCAAATCCTTGTAGCTGTCTACCAAACATCAGAAACAGCTGCAAAAACATAACTTTTGGATATTTTTAATAGTAAATTCTGTACCAATACAACTGCTGAGGCAAGGATTACACAGTGTCTTTTAAGTCAGTAGAATAACATATGTCCGTGCATATTTAAGTAACTTCTGTTTTTAACCTGTTGCGTAGCTCAAGACGCAACTATTCCTTATGAGTACAACTGAAAAAAAACCCAGATAATTCAGAAACATGATTTGCATAGCAATTTCTGAAGTGAAGCGTGTGTGAAAGTGGAGATTAAGTAGAAAAAGGGAGAAGGGTGAATCACACGGGAGGCTAAAGACACAGGAAACAGAGACATTTAAGAATTCACGCTCGACTGCGTTAAGTCCTCTTTACAGAGGTACGACAGAACAGATACTGTTAATGTGGACTGTACTCCTCCATATCCCATCTGGGTAGATACATCAGATATTTTCTGGGATGGCAAAACTGGCTTAAGAAGTTCTTGTCCTTGCTGCCAGCTATGAACAAGGGGAAATGGGTTTAAACTGGAAGAGGGTAGGTTTAGATTAGACATTAGGAAGAAATGCTTTACAGTATCACAGCTATGTGTTCTCACATCTGCTCTGCAGTTTATTGCTCTTTCAGTTGCCAGTGCCACTGTAATTCAGACTATACATTAACAGGAAAAAAAAATAAGAGGTACTATAGCTTATTATTAAATTTCATTATTTGGCAATCCAACGTACAGCACAGCTCCACAAGACTGATACAGATGAGGTAACGTGTGTGTATCCGAGAGGAAAAAGTAGATGGGGCCAAAATATGGGGCTGGCTTTTTAAACCAGATTTGCCATAAAAGAAAATGGAGCTGCAGCTATATCACTAGACTAGTCACTTGTAAAGAGATGGTTTTTCCTTTTTCGTTTTGCCCATCACAGATGCCAAATAACTTACTAGTAGGAAAGAATTTGTCCTTCTGCCAAAACTTCATAGCAAATTAAATTATTTCATCTGCATTAAATAACACAGGAAGGCACCCAAAATAAAAATGCCGAGAAACGTAGTAGCAAATAGAGAAAGTGAAATATCAAGTGGGATTAGTCACTGCAAGTTATTGAAGTAGGTGAGCCTGACTGATAGACGCAGCTTCTTTTCCTCCCGTCTTTGCTGGGACATTCAGGAAAACTGTGAGTCACATGAAAATGTGAAGTTGGCGCACCAAATTTACATTAAGGTCTCTCCTTCATTTAAACAGAACAAAAGGGCTCTTTCCTGTTCAAGTGTCCAGCACCCAACTGATAAGTGATAAATGTTTTATTCCCAGAATCACAAATTCGACTTCTGACGTCTGAACTGTGTAACTGCTGCATGGGAGAGTTGCACTATGAGGAAGTGACGCTTCATCTGTTCTGGCGAGAAGCAGTTTGCAGGCAACGTGCTGGAGGAACTGATTATTTTCACAGGATGTCTTACACTCTGAAATGTTAGAGTGGCTGCTGAGAAAGGTCCACATGTCAGAGGCAGACCCTTGAAATCTTCCATATCATAATGCTGGAGAGCATTCCATAGTGTCTTTTCATGTCATTTACTAAGCCTGCAGGGCCACTGCTTAAAAGATCAATTTCTAAGATAAGTCCTGGTGACATCTGCTGGTTGTTAGGGGGAAAAAAAAATAAAGTATGAAAGCATAATGAAAAAAAAAATTACTGCTGAATGATTGAGCAGCAGAAACAAGAAAAGTGACACCAGATTACAAAGTATTCTCAGTTGCTTCAAGATACTTGCTGTTGCTTCTGTCATCAAGCTTCTAGGTTATTAACTACATGGAAAAGCACACAAAATGTGAACAAAAAAGTTCATTTTTCCTCCAAGTATTTTGTCTTCACAGTAGATGGTAAGTAATTACAGTCAGTACATTTCATCACAGTTAACAGCGTTGATGGAAACGCAGATGTTCGCAGTTCAGCATCTTTGAAACAGATGACTAGTCATTCGCTTACTTCTGCCTTCCATTTTTAAACAGGAGTTCTGCTATTCAGACATCCACTGTCCTTTCGACTGCAACATGAACCAATCCGTGTGCTGAGGTTATTTTATTAACTTCCTCTTTTCTGTATTTGCAATGCTAAATTGTTTAACGAAACAAATCTTCAGGACAGCCTTGCATTTGTTTAATTACGCTGACTTACAAAGTGGTGTGGTGTTTGTATTGCAGGCAGAGCCAAAAGTCTAATTTTTGGAAACTTGTGAACTGTCAAGTGCTTAAAAGAGAGGCAATGCCTACAGTGAGAGGTAATATCTTTTATTAGACCAGATGATGCAGTACTGAAGAACAGGCTGGCTTTTATAAAGACAAGAAGCCCTTCATCTTATTGAGGGTGGTGGCCCAGCTCATGGAGCCTGAATTCCATCCAAGGCTGCAGTTCCACATGATTTAAAACTGGGTCCTAGAGCACAAAGCACTGGATCAAAAACACTGCAGTTACTTGACACAAAGTGGTACAAACTCGTAATGCCAGCTGAAGTGTAATACATATTTTGCAGAGACAATTTTGTCCAAGCAGATTTTACAGTTGATCAAGTATCATCTGCCAGCCCCCAGGGACCACAACACTCTTGTGGATGAAATTGATACTCTTAGGTGATGGTGTAGCACAAATCTGGTACCAATGAATGAGAAAACACAGTCTAAACCAAAAGTGCTTGTTTTAAATTACCAGGTATTGATTAAAGTTTTTCCATTCTAAACATAGATGAAATGTGCACACACGCACTGAAATCCTGTGATACTTCTCAGTGAAGTGCTGGTTTAAAAAAAACCTTCCAACATGTCTGTAATATGCTGAAGCTTTTTAGTTCTAACCCAAAACGGAAAAACAGCCTTGTGACCATCATTGAATTCAGTAATGATGGAGAAAGACAGTTTTTGGCATGAAACAAAAGATATAAATTTAGTGAAATTCACATCTGATATTGATACTTTCCTACATGAGAAGAATTATCAGAACATCCAAACTGGCTTATTACTACAAATACAGAGGGAAATGCAGTAGAAATAGTATTATCAGCATTCTTATGGAGCTAAATTCTTCCCACATAGACACATTCATGTGATCTAAGCTAATGAATGTGCTCCTGTCTGCCTTGAATGATAATGAAATGCTGCTGGAGGAGAAAATGAAGAAAAATCCAGAATTATCAAGGATTTCAGAATTCCCAAAGGGTTGGCTCAGGAACGAACTTATGAATACACCTGCACTTAAGGATTTTCAGCTCTACTTCCACTCCAGTCTGTATTTTTGCCAGTGGGAGAAGGGTAGAATTTGCTAATTCCCATCACAGGGAAAAACTGCTCCACCCACATGGTTTCAGTCACAGGGATTCATTAATAATTGGTCACTGATTTATTAATGTCACATAATCACCTGATGATCAGTGTGCTACACATGTGGGATCAGTATCAGCAATACAACACATAACCCAGACTATTAATAAACACCTATAAATGCCTGACCACCCTTTATGAATAATGCCCTAAATTTCAACCCATTCCCACACACATAGAGCTATAGGCATCCATCACTCATGTACTCCATGCCAATGGGGTGATGCCTTGCATTGTCAGACCAGGTTTCTCTTCCCTCACCACAAACTTGTATTTTATGGTTTGTTTAGACTTCTTTTGAAGCTGACTCCCTCTTTCTTTTTTTTTTCTCTTTTCTTTTTTCTCTTTTTTCTTTTTTTTTTTTTTTTCTCCTCTAGAAGTCTCTTGGTAATTTCCTGGTTACTATTTAATCCATCTGATTGCTATCTCTTAAGCAAACTTCATTATTGTTATTTCCCTCTTTAGCGTGACCCCCTTTGGAGCAAACGCCCTTGCAGGTGGTTTTGGGGAGTCTGTTCACTCACACTTTTCCCATCCTGTCACATCAGGGGCTGTTACCCACCCCAAGGCACTGAGATGGGGGCTGTGCACATTGACCCCCATCTCCCAGATAAAGGGCCACATGTTTCACCCAACACCTCCATCCCTGCTTCTGAGCCAGTCATCCTCATTCCTTCTCCTATAAGGAAACAGCTAGAAGAGACCTTCATAAACTTACACAGTAGACATATAAATTAGGGTTCCAGCTCCAGCCTTTAAAGAATGAATACTTTGTTTACAACATTTTACTGAATGGGGAAGTAGAAATGAGGCTGGCCTGGCTTGTCATGCATGGATAAAGTAATTGCAAGAAATGTGAGCTGCAGGCTTTGTGCTGTCTCTCCCTTACCAAGATATATCATGAGAACTTACCTTCCTGAAGTCGCTTACATGGTGACCTAACTTCACTGCATTTATTTACAGCTCTGATTTCCTCCCACTTTCCTTTGTGTGGCCCAAGGACTTCTGTAACAGCTCTGTGAGGGATTTGGGGTTTGGCCTTCAAATGTCCTGCATACGGTTGAATCTGTGTCAGCGATTTATATGCCAGCACTCGTTCACATGGTATTGTGGCTCCCTTAATTTCTTTGCAATACATACAGCATCAGACCCTAGTTTCACATTTGGGGGTAGTGCTGCCTAAGCTGCTTTACCAGCTCAATTCTTGCCTCCCCGTTCATGACTACTTGTTCCCATCACCCCAATGAACTACCCTTGCAGCATCTTGCACAGCTAGGTGGTGAACCAAGCCGTGGAATGGGGACAGCCTGGAATGATTCAGAAAAAAACGCAGTTGCTTTCCAGCCAGATCAGTTTAGTGTGGCTGCAGAAACACACCTGATTTTCATTGGTAAAGGAATAACACAGGTGTGAGAATTTGCAAGGGGAATGAGAGCTCCATGAGGCACTCTTGCCATTCAAAACAATGCCTGTGTAGCCATGTCCTTCAAGGCCATAAATTAACTTAAACGAATGAGAAAATTTTGCTAGGGAGATCTCCTGGGTGCTGCACACCTGTTGTTGAAGCTCCAGATGTGCCTACACGATGACCTGCACAGTATTTTTCAACTCCTGAACATTTGGAAGGCCCACTGGAGAGGTCTAGCCCTGCACAGCTCTTGAGCTTCTCTGTCCTGCTACTTTCAGGAGAAGCTGAGGTTTTGTGGCAGGGATCAGATGCTAAACTAAATCCTGGGAGTGCACAGCCACCAGGTAGCATGCTGCAAACCTGGTTCATGTGCTCTGGAAAAAGGGGATGTAGTGGTATACAGCAAACAACCTTTGCAGCAGCCACATGCTTGCGTAAGCAACTCGGTGCCTGAGCCTTTATTGTTTCAGCTGCTTCTTCCAAGACACAGTTTATAACTCTTGTCTCGGTATTTACTCTAGTTTAACCCCATCAAATCTATTGGAAAGCTGAACTGTAACTCAAAATTGTCACATGCCCTATAAAAGGTAGATCACTTCTTTTTATGTATCACTGACACTTTCTCTTAAATTTAGAGCTGGATGTCAGTGGACAAATATTTGCAGCAGCAGTTTTCTGATTTCCTCCCTTAAATATATATCATCCTCTCTTAAATATATGTATAATTTTGTTGCTAATTTGACCACACCAGAGTGGTCTTCCATTTGTATTATTTTCTTTCAAAAATGCCTTCTGTTGAAACAAAAACATTTCCATGAAATTATGCCAATTTTGCTAACAAATTAGTTGCCATTTTTTTGTAGAAGGAGAAGGAATGACAAGGAATGTCAAAATTTAAATGTAATAGTATTGAGATAGCATATTAGGTGCTACTATACATAGTACCACATCAAATTATTTTCTTTTACTGCATAAATGAGAATATCAGCTGTTTCTAATATCATTGCATGAGACTACATCACTTTTCCAAGATATTAAAACCATCTGTTCTTCAGGCCAGGACTGTAGCTGAAAATTTTTGCTGAAATATTAGATGGGTACAGTTAAACTGGAAAAAAAAACAAAAAAAATCTTACTCTGTGTGCAGCTTATACCAGAGAAACCAAATTCTAGCACATACCACCTATTTCAGACCCTAGAAATTACAGAACTATTTACATACTGACCTGGAACAAACTAAATTTAAGAAATAAGGTTTTGGACTAGCCCAGTCTAGTACTTTCACTCTGTGTGTTAAATGCTGTTAGTCTTGCTAGATATCACTGCAATATCTCCTAGTACTTCGCATGGCTGCTTCAAGGTACTTTTCTGGGCAGCTTTTCAAAACCACCAGCAGAAACCTGTGCTGTCAGGATTTCAGCTGGCAAAATCCTTTAATCCAGATAAAATCTAAAGTGCCTGTAAAATGTAGGGCAACCAATTATGAGAAAGGCCATTTCTTTCAGAATACAGAAGAGAGAATCCAGGTGTCTACTTAGTTATTTGTCAATTAGACACCAATTTGTAAATCCACAGTGGGCGGCAGAAGCCGGACAAGTGAAATACCGGGTGTGCCCAGGTTGCCAGATGAGCTTGGGTTGCAAGTACAAACTTGTCGCTGCGCTTCACTGTGTGCACGGAAGTACAGAGTTTATCCTGGATATGGGGTCTGCTGGAAACAGAGTTTAAATAGATCCAAACTCTCATTAATAAGATCTATGGAAATGCCTAAAAGCCAAACCAAATCAGCTCTTAATTTCACAGTGGCAACCAGCAGTCAGCCTTGTGAGTTTCATCTTACTGGGGCTGGGGAACATGTGCAAATAAAAATGGATAAGGAGCAGCTGATGGCTCTTCAGGGGGAAACTTTATTCAAAATATGTGTCTTGCAGCCTGGTTCTCTCCTTAGTTAAACCAGCCTGACGCATGTATAGGTACACTGAGAAAGCTAGACCTGTAGGGGCTGTAGTACTGCAAAGTGACACCACTACATAGGGAAGAAAGCTTTGTGAAGGAGGGCTTGAGGTTGTGCTGTTTTCAGAGCATTTAACATTTAGAGTGTGTGAATTATGTTGAAGTTTGGGCTACTGGTAGGATTTCTCAGAATCACAAAATGGTTTGGGTGGGAAGGGACTTTTAAAGGTCATCTAGTCCAAGAGCCCTGCAGTGAGCAGGGACATCTTCAACTAGATCAGGTTGCTCATCCAACCTGACCTTGAACACTTCCAATGATGAGGCATCCACAGCCTCTCTGGGTAACCTTTTACAGTGTCTCTCCACCCTCATTATAAATTATTTCCTTCTTATGTCCAACTTAAATCTACCACCTTTCATTTATAAAACCATTGCGCCTTGTCCTATTGCTACAGTGCCTGGTGAAAAGTCTGGCTTTCTTATAAGCCCCCTTCATATATTAAAAGGCTACAATAAGGTCTACCCAGAGCCTTCTCTCCTCTGGGATTAACAACCCCAACTCTCTCAGCCTTTCTTTATAGAAGAGGTGTTCCAGCCCTCTGACCATTTTTGTGGCCCTCCTCTGGACCAGCTCCAACAGGTCCATGTCTTTCCTGTGCTGAGGACTCCAGAGGTGGATGCAGTACTCCAGATCTCACCTGGGACAGAGCCACCTCCCTCGACCTGCTGGCCACCCTTATCTTGATGCAGCCCAGGATACAGTTGGCCTTCTGGGCTGTGAGCCCACATTGGTGGCTCATGTTCAATTTTTCATCCACCAATACCCCCAAGTCCTTCTCCTCAGGGCTGCTTTCAATCCCTTAATCCCCCAGCCTGTATTGATACTGGGGATTGCCCTGACCCAGGTGCAGGACCCTACACTTGGCCTTGTTGAATTAACTTAATGAGATTTGCATGGGCCCACTCCTTGCCTCAACTCTTGTCTTCCATGCAGTTTAGTGAAGTTTTCACATAATTCTTAAAAAAACAGCTCATAATGAAGGTAAATTACTACATTAGATAACGGAAGCTATTTAGTGGGGAGGGAGGGGACAGCACCTCTTTGTGCAGGGTGTGGTTATATTTAAAACTGTTAACAGTGTATTCTCTAAAACGAGCTGTCAGAAGCCACCAAGAAGCTCCACATTTTGGAAGAAG
>NW_010321094.1:4000-8989 GCF_000700745.2 Antrostomus carolinensis | reverse complement strand
CCGCTAGGATAACTGGCATTTGCTGGAGAGAAAACAGGCAACCTTTTGCATTTGCAGCCTTTTATCAGTTCTTAGAAATACACTGCAATATATATCGAATACATTAACCACAAGTGGTTTTGTGTCAACAAGGGAAACCTTTGAATCTACCAGTTCACAGCTAATTGGCACCTGGGTAGGACTATTTGAAAAAGTCATGTTTTCATTTGGCTGCCCATCTGAACAGCTGAAAAAACAAGAGCAACAGTCATGCCTTTTTTGTCAAAATCGTGAACATTAATAATTCGGTTTTGCTTTTTTTTTTTTTTTTTTTTTTTTTTCCCCCTCCCTGTGAATTGGAAAAATGCTGCCTTTCAGTTGCAGGGAAGCAAAGAGCCAGGCTCTCTGAAAGAGGCTATATTCCCTGGTATGGTTCTTACTGAGAAGGCTGCAGGTTTTGGTGGGTGCTGTTCCTTCCTCCTTGTGAGAGGTCTCGCACATTGCTTAGAATTGAGTGGAAAGCCTCTGGCACCGGGGTCTGGGTTGCTCTGACCTGCATGTGCTTGGCCTCCTTCTAGTTGAAGATGTAATGTGAAAAAAACATTTATTGAAAACCCCAAAAGACAAAAAGCTGAGTCTGCATCTTAGCTGTGGGGGCATTCACACAAGGGAGGGGATACCGGGAGACAGCCCTTTACTTTGAACCATACTCAGTGTAAACTACTTTTGACAAGGAATCCTCTGTCAGGGATGCTCTGGCCTCTACTATGTTGTGAGCTTAATGACTGAACAGGTGAAAGACATCAGACATCCATGGTTACCTGAGGGGGTATTAGTTTGGACATGAAGAATCCAACATTAAACAATGAATTTAGTGCAATCCAGTGACAGGACCTGTTTGTGTCCTACTATTCTATCTTCTTTATAATGCTGACCTGTTAAGACATCTGCCTCTCTTTGTACATCTTTCCCTCTCTGTCTCATTCCAGTTTTTCTTTGCTTTGTTTTGTTTTGTTTTTGTTTTTGTTTTTGTTTTTTTCCTGATTATGTCTGCAGTGCTTTTGAACTGATGTGCAGGCATCCTACATGTTTTTCAAAGGAGGAGTAAATTTATGTGGTGGATGGAAGCCTGCTGTCCATACCCTTGCTTTTCTTAGTTACCTTTCAAGACTAAAATAGTTCAAAGAAAATAGTGATCTAATTTGAATGTAGAGATCTTGATAGTCATAAATGACCCTTGACTTAGCTGAGAAAAGAGAAGCTACTGAGCTACTCCAGTGACCACCTTGAAGCTGGGTGAAGTCATGGCAGATAGCTGTGCTGCTTGGAGAGAACAGGCATTGTGGTGGTGTCAGAAACACAGGAGGATTGCATGGGTCACCAAACATCCCTGAAGTAAATCACAGACACATTGCATGATAGAGAAATTGTCAATAGGCAGGAGCTACAAAAGTGAGAAGTACTGATTTTTTAGTATGCAGGGGTTAAAACATAGATATCCTTTCTTGCAATCTCACAGGCATCAAGCCAAGGTATGATTCTGCTCTGAATGAAATCAACAGAATTTTTTTCTCTATCTGAATACCACAAATAAATGCAGGGTTTGTTCTTTTGCTTCAGGCAAACAGTGTTTGTTACATCCTCTTTTGCCTATTTTTTTTTTTCTATTCACTTTCTGTTCTCTATTTAAATGATTTATATTTGTTTTCTTTCTTCCCTTTGCTTGACATTTTGATTCCTTTTTATAAAAGCTAATGACATATGGAAGCATACAAAAGAGCCGCTCTGACTTTATGGGATCTGAGCCCTGGGTTACGAATCTTGCCATACTGAATGAAATTATTATGCTGCAGAGTGCTGCCGAGGCCAGGCTTGTGGGATGGTTTGGTAACCCCCTCTCTCGGCCAAGGCTTCCTTCTATTTTGGTACTTCTGCAGTGGTAAACCAGCCACAGCAGACCAATATTTCAGGGAATTAAGTTGACGTACATCGAGATAAGAACCACGAACCTCTTGTGACTGCCCTGCCTGTGCAAATGTCACCCCTCACTCCTGGCTTGTCCCCTGTGGAAATGCCCTGCTATTGTGGACCCATGACAGCTTACTCAGGCCACCTCAAGATGTGCTGGCTTCTCTGATCCCATCTGCACCCTCAACCAGTTGTCACTGATGGTCAAAGACAGAAAGGCTTATAGGCTCCATGGGAACAAAAGCCATCTTGCAATACTGAATGGTTCATGTTATCAGCTGAGACCTCGAATGAAGGAGATCCCTGGGAATAATTGATAATGAGGGCACTGGCAGCAACGTGGGCTGCTTCTTGTTGTGAAGGTAAAAGAATGCAGATTCCCCCCATCAATTCTCAGCACTGCTCAGCAGCAATGAGCTGCGTGTTAATAGCTGAGAAAGAATGTGCTAGATGATAATTAAGGTGCTTTAGGCATTTATAGCACTGAAAGGAGGAATTAATCTTTGAATATTAAAATGAACTAGATAGCTGTTTTAAATAGGATTTCCAATTACTGCTTTCCCAGAAAAAGGGTAATGAGTTCTCCAAAAGACTCTCTGTTCTATTTTCAACACAACCGGCTTTGTGAAGGTCAATTGACTTAGGTGATCTAATCAATCTGTGCAATAAAATACACTGGGAGTCCTGAGAATAGAAAGTATGCCAGTGTTTCAGATTTTATTTAGGAAAAGCACTAACATAATCAGACAGCACATAAAGGGAACGTTGTGCAATGCTTTACCCATAGTTGCAGATAAGTTTGTTGTAGTTGCAGAATGCCTGATGTCCATGGGATTAATGTGAGATCATTGAACTACCCATGTAAAAAAGCATAAAAACAAATTGTACAAAAGCACTGTCAAAATATCACAGCGGTTTTCCATAGGCTTTTTGTGTGGCCTTAAGGAGGGGATTGTGTTTGGTTTTGGGAGCTAGTGGGTAGTTCCCAGTGCAATCTGATTTCTTTCAATGATAGCAAAAAAACAGTTTCTAGCTCTGCCAAAAAGCCAGAGGTAATTAATGCTAGAAGTACAATTGCTGTATGTCGCAGAATGCCTCTGCTGTTGCTGCAACCCCTCAATTTAACAGGCTGGCTGAAATAATTTCACTCTGTTGTTGGAAGGCAGGGGACACAGTAGTAATATAATGTTCCATATGCCCGGAAGCTGATCCAGGGACATCTCTAAATTAAACTGATATCCTGTCAGACTCAGCTGGGGGACAGATGTCAGCTTCTGGAAGAAGAGGATAGGAAAAGAGGGAGATGACCATGGTAGCCTCAGATGAGACAGATTTAAGCCATCACTGAACAGTTGCTTTTTATTTTATGCTGTGTCCGCTCAGTTCGGTGGGTACGTGGCTGGGAATGCACAGCTGTAGGATCTGTCCCCATGTCATGTCTGTACACAGACTTCCCACAATTGGAGTTTTGAGAAAGGGGAAACCTCTATGAAGGAATCCTCATACAGACATCTTTGCTTCTAGGTTATTAAATAATGGCAAATGCTTTTAATTCCAGCACATGCAGAGTCTGCAAATATTGCTCAAAATAGTTCAGTATTCTATTTGTTGTACTACATTTCATACCTGACATTTTAGGAGGGCAGCTTTTGTTTTGATAGAAAACATTGGTCTCTGCCTTTTGAAAAATGGACATTGGATGTTCATTTTCCCCGGAGCAGCTGTTGGCATTAAGACCCTGATTGTGCTTGTGTTGGTATTACAGAGCCACTCATGGCTGGCAAGTAGATGGGTGAACTTGTGTTTGGTGGGATGCTGGAGACTGCAGTTCTGCATGAGGTTTATGCCACAGTTAGAGAAGAATCAGAGGCAGTGCAGTGATCAGTGTCATTGGAAAAAAACAGGTGGTATTGCTTTCAGGTGCTTATGGCATCACTGCATGGGTTAGAAATGTGTAATTTGCCTTGTGTTTTCCTCACATCCTGTTTAAATACCTTGAAATGGTTGGAAAACATTCCTGAAATAGGTTGTAACAAGATGGGGGTTGGTCTCTTCTCCCAGGCAACCAGTGATAGGACGAGAGGTAATGGCCTGAAGTTGTGCCAGGGGAGGTTCGGGTTGGATGATCAGAGGGCTGGAGCACTTACCTTATGAAGAAAGGTTGAGGGAGCTGGGCTTGTTTAGTTTGGAGAAAAGAAGACTCTGGGGAGACCTCATTGTGGCATTCCAGTACTTGAAGGAAGCTTATAAACAGGAGAGAATGACTTTTTACATGGGCAGATAGATGATAGAACAAGGGGAAATGGTTTTAAACTAAGAAAGGGGAGATTTAGGTTAAATATTAGGAGGAAATTTGTCACCCAGAGGGTGGTGAGGCACAGGTTGCTCAGAGAAGTTGTGGATGCCCCCTCCCTGGAGGCATTCAAGGCCAGGATGGATGGGGCCCTGGGCAGCCTGATCTAGTGACTGGCAACCCTGTCCACAGCAGATGTGTTGTTGTTACAAAAGGGTAATGAGTTCTAGAGTTCTAACTAGTAGATGATCTTGAAGGTCCCTTCCAACCCAAGCCATTCTATGATTCTATGAGTGTTAGGAAAAATTTATTCTCTGAAAGAATGGTCAGGCACTGGAACAGGCTGCCCAGGGAACTGGTGGAGTCACCATCCCTGGAGGTGTTCAGGAAACGTGTGGATGTAGCACTCAGGGACACGGTTTAGCGGGCGCGGTGATGATGAGATGATGGTTGGACTGGATGATCTCAGAGGCCTTTTCCAACCTTGATGATTCTGTGGCCATCACCTTCTCCATGCTGGATGGCTGGAGGAGGAAACCGGAAAGTTTTGGGAAGCCCCTGAAGACCCAGGCTACCAGCGGGAACTCGCACTGAAGACCATGACGTAGTTATGACGCCAGAGAACAGCAGCCCGGGGCGCTGCGGGCCGGCTTTGGCTGGCGGCGGGAGAGCGCCCAGCAGAGGGCGCCAAAGCCCGCCCGGAGCGCTCCGGCCCGGAGCAGGCGGGGCAGAGGCAGAGGCAGAGGCCT
>NW_010321094.1:0-3919 GCF_000700745.2 Antrostomus carolinensis | reverse complement strand
GAAGTCACCGAGGTGCTGATGCTCCGTCACGTCCTGCAAAGCAGTCTGTCCTAAAATGTAGGGCTTGAGCTCTGCCTTCTCCTGCCCTGGACCAAGACCCCCCTCAGGGCTGCTTCAGCCATCCTGGAGACCTTCTCCGCTCCGTGAGGAAGAGGGTACCTTTGCCTGGCCCCCGTTTTGCCAGCCAGTACCGTACTTTGACCACCCCGTCTCGTGCCAGTTTAGCTCATTTCATTATACACAGAGACTGGCACGAAGCCGCTCGACTTCAGAGGTTTGGATTCCAACCTGGTTGTCTCTAGAGATGTTCAAAACCCACCTGGATGCAGTCCTGTGCAACCTGCTCTAGATGGACCACCTGCTTTGGACTAGATGATCTCCTGAGGTCCATTCCAACCCCTACCATTCCGTGATTCTGTGATACTGCAAGATGGGAAAAGGGAGGCTCATAATACCCGTGCTTTTTAAAGGCCAGCTAGTAGCCCTCTTCCACTTTAGAGAGGAGGAGGAGGAGGTACGGAGATTGAGATTCAGTACTAATATGGTCTCATACTGCAAGGCTGAAGATACAAAAACCTGTAAGTAAGCAAAGGAATAATGAGCCATTGTGCTGATATTACTGGGAGGTACCAAATAAATGAGGTCAGCTGTTTCACCTGCCCTGGCACAGCCTGCTGGCATCATCACCTGTTCTCAGTTAAACCTGCCGTTCATATTTAAAACTGGGATATTTGCAGAAAATGTTACTCCTCCCCCTAAATTTAGACTGTATAACTTGACCAAAATGCATAGCAAATTTTGTTGCAGTCACAGAAATGTTAAACTGCCTTATGATGTCAGCCTTATCAATTCTGAACTTCAGGGAAAAAAAAGATCAGGCAGATTTAGATGGAGTAAAGGAGAACATCCAAAGGTAAATAGCAGATAGGTACTTTTCTGAGCTGACAATGGTGCAATAAAAAAAATCTGGTCAAATAAGGAGTATTTCCCTGTCTCATGGGGAGTTACAAGGACAAACTCAACAAGCATCATTCGGATCTTCCAAATCTGGCACCTGCATGAAGCTCAAGGCTTAAAAATAATGCACCTGGCCTCAGCAGGGAGATCCAGAACTCCTTATTGAGACTTGATAGACTGTAAGCTCCCTGTTACTGTTAATGGAGGATAATAGGTACCTCTGAAGCAGTACCTAGAAGGCCCATGTGTGGGGGAACCCAAAGGAGAAGAATAGCTGGTAGGAAATGCTCATCACCTCCCCCTTCTGCAATCATAGAATCATAGAATAGATTGGGTTGGAAAAGACCTCCAAGATCATCAAGTCCAACCCCTGATCCAACTCCAATTACTATATCATGGCACTAAGGGCCACGTCCACTCTCTTTTTAAAAACCTCCAGGGATGGTGAATCCACCACCTCTCTGGGTAGGCCGTTCCAGTGCCTGATTACCCTTTCTGTAAAGAATTTCTTCCTAACATCTAACCTAAACCTCCCCTGGCAGAGCTTGAGCCCATGCCCCCTTGTCCTATTGTTGGTTGCCTGGGAGAAGAGACCAACCCCCACCTGGCTATAACCTCCCTTCAGGTAGTTGAAGAGAGTGATGAGGTCAAGAATGTAAGAATCTAAATCTTGGTGTCTGTCCCTTCGAGGAAGGTCCCCCCCCCAAAAAAAAAAAAAAAAAAAAAAATCCAAACAAACAAACCCAAAACAACAAAAAACCCCCACAAAAAAACCCAACAACAACATCAACAACAAAAACCACCCAAACCCAAAAAACCCAGAGCTAAATAGAGAGATAAAGGTGGTGGCTGAGGATGTTGTCTGACTAGTTGAAGAGTAAACATCCATTTTAACAAGTTCCCTTCCTGCTTAAATGCAGCACCCAGGGTTATCTGCTAATGTTCATGTTAATGCTGTTGTCCCACTCAACAGGGCAAAGCAACCAAGCTCAGATACCTCAGCTGAAAAAAGGCAGAGAAAGTCTGGCTTCAAATATTGGCCAGCAATAATTTCAGGACTGCTTACACACAACATCTCATCCCTTTTCTTGGGTTTGTTGGGACTGTGGTTAAAGTAGCCCACCCTCCTTAAGGTAGCCACAAGTTCCAGTAGAAATCCAGTTTAAGCATCTGCCCCACAGCAGTGTCCCTTAACTTCCTTAGGGTAATCCACACCTTGAGTCAAAATAGTTAAAATCAGTATAAGAAATTATGTGTGGAGCAGGCTGTGCTGTAGATCCAGCTTGTAAATTTGCCTTGGCTCAGACTCAGATGGAAACACAGTGGCTGCAATTACATTTTCAGGCAAATCAGAAAATGGCCATCCTTTGGTTAATCTTTGTTGCCTTGTTCATATGAAGAGAGTTAGCCAAGTTCAGTAAAGTATTTCACAAACTCAGTTATGTTTTGACTGGTAAAAAAGGCACTTTTTTACAGATTCTATGGGAAATAAGTCCAATTATTCATTCTCAGATTCATGGAAAGGACAGAGGAAAGAAGACCCGTGTGTTTATCTCTGTGTTGGTTTCACCTTCTGTGACAAGTTATTTCCCATACTGCATTTTGAATATTTAATCTGATCCTTGCTGAATATAAGAAATGCAGGCTATTTCTCATGCAAGGTAGTGTATAGTCCACCACAGTTTACTGTTCTTATTTAATATAATTTTTTTATTTTTTTGTTTCACTTCATTGCCTTGAGTTATACATGTTTCCACCACTGAGAAATCCAAAACCATCCTGTGCTTCCATGGGGTGGTGTATGTGTGCATATAGTTCATTTCCATGTTCATATGCCCATCTAGTGACTAACCCTTGGATGGTTCAGCTGATATCTGCAGAAATGCCAAGTTGTGCGAGATATCTAAATTGTGATACACTTGGCCTAGTTTTCATAGGCTTTGCTTTATTGTGGATCTCATTCTTTTCAGCTGAAGCTGAGCTGTGAGCAGTCTCTGATCATCTGGGAGCTGGGCAGAGCCGGAGCAGCAGGTCCACGCAGTGCACAGGGGTTTACAAGCTTGACCGAGTGTGCTTTCCATGGTGTTGTACCAAGATGCCCAGGCTCATTTCTCACAGAGCTGGCCTGACTGCAATATGGTTTATCAGCTCTGCTTTACACTAGAGCAGCTGTACATCTTCCAGATCCAAAACCAGCTACATTTGCAGACATGCTGGTCCATCTAAACCAGTAAAACTGACTGTACCTGGAGCAAGAGCTCAGCTGCATGCAGTCAAGCACAGTTAGTCTGTGATCCAGATAAATCACCCAGGGATGCACAACAGCTGAGGACTTATAGTACCTACTAGCTAGATATGCATTTCTTTATTCAAGTTCAAGCTTGGTTTCATATGCAAGCTTTCATCTCCACCAGCACCTTCTGCACCACACACTCTTCAACCAACACATTCAGTGGGCCCCAGACCATTTCCTTCCAGCTGTGACCTAAATGAACTGTTCTCCTCTTTCAGTATTCTGTCAGGCAGCTCCTGCCTCCCCCTGCTCTTCCCGTCTGTGTCCCAACATCTGAGATCAATCCTGTTTTAGTGCTTCTGAGCATAGTGTTACATAGAGGAGGTCTGGGGAGAGGCTGCTGCCTCTCCTTCTTTCTGCTTCATTTCCTTCTCCTCCTTCTCCTTCTCCTTCTCCTTCTCCTTCTCCTTCTCCTTCTCCTTCTCCTTCTCCTTCTCCTTCTCGGCATTTCCATAGGCTGTTTCAGATACAGCATGAAGTCTTACTAACACCTCTAGGCCTGACACTCAGGCACTTGAGCCTAACTAAGATTGGCATAATGAAGCATGGGGTCCTCCCCCCTTAGAGATGCACCAAAAGAGAAGCCACAGGTGCTGAATAGCCATGGGTCTTCCAGTAGGGCCTCCTTCAAAATTACTAGGAGTCTTTCTCAAAATACAGGCTTGATTT
>NW_010321093.1:30555-32453 GCF_000700745.2 Antrostomus carolinensis | reverse complement strand
TTCTTTTTTCCTCCCCTTCTTTTCTTTTTTCACTTTTTTTCTTTCTATGGTTTTTTGTTTTGTTTTGTTTTTTAATGCCTGTCTTTCCCAAAAGCAAACCCTCTCTATTCAGAACAGCAGAAACAGGCTGATGTTATTCGTACAAAATGCCAAATAAAAGAGAGAGAGAGATGAGCTCTTATCAGGCTGGAACTGTCTCAGGATAGTTACGGGTTCTCAGCTGCCGTTTGCTCTGCCGGAGCCGTCTCTGGCAGCTGAAGGCTCCGTGCAGGGTGTCCCGCCTGTAGCACCAGTTGTGCCAGTTCAGCTTCTCCGCGTCTGGCAGAAACGCCGCAGCCATCGGTTGCCAAAGTGCCAACAAGGGCCCGTGTGTGGATCTTTTCCACCGAAATATTTTCTGAGTCACCGGCGACCCGTGTGGCAGGCGCTGATTTCAGCGAGCTTTGTTCATGCGAAACCCACTACATCACAGTCCGGATGGCAGAGCCGTGCGCTCCATCATCCCTCGCTGCTCTTTCATCATCTCGGCAGGCAGCCTTTCTTTCTAACCCCTTCCCAGCTGGAGGAGGAGTTCCACAGGCAGTCGCCGAGTTCATCCTGACCTTCCTGTGCACATAGAATGGTTTGGGTTGGAAGGGACCTCAAAGCTCATCCAGTTCCAGCCCCCCTGCCATCAGCAGGGACACCTTCCACTAGACCAGGTTGCTCAAAGCCTCATCCAACCTGGCCTTCAACACTTCCAGGGAAGAGCAGCCACAGCTTCTCTGGGCAACCTGTTCCAGTGTCTCACCACCCTCACAGTGAAGAACTTCTTCCTAATATCTCATTTAAACCTCCCCTCTTTCAGCTTAAACCCATTTCCCCTTGTTTTGTCATTAATTGCCCTTATGAAAAGTCCTTCACCAGCTTTCTTGTAGCCCCTTCAGGTACTGGGAGGTGCTATAAGATCTCCCTGGAGCCTTCTCTTCTCCAGGCTGAACAGCCCCAACTCTCGCAGCCTGTCCTCACAGCAGAGCTGCTCCAGCCCTCGCATCATCCTCGTGGCCTCCTCTGGACTTGTTCTAACGGCTCCAGGTCTCTCTTGTGATGAGGGCTCCAGAACTGGCCACAGGACTGCAGGTGGGGTGTCAGGAGAGCGGAGCAGAGGGGCAGAATCCCCTCCCTCCACCTGCTGCCCACGCTGCTCTGGGTGCAGCCCAGGACACGGTTATTGGCCTCTGTGCTGCCAGCGCACGGTGCCGGCTCGTGTTCTGCTTCTGCCGTGCCGTGTGGTTGGACTTCCCATACCCTGTGTAAAATCACTGATCTGTGAATGAACAGAACCTTTCCATAGTGGGATAAATGGTCTTCACCCCTTTTGAAGAGAAGCCCACCTCATGCTGCTTGTTGGGCCAGTTGGCTTTTGTAGCAAATCCCTTGTACTTTTAGGCGACGTAAAGGCGCTTTCAGGTTCAAATACTTAACACCATTATAAAAGGTTGTTGTGCAACGTTAGAATCTTATGAAATATGTTTTTATGGAAAATAATTACCAGTAATTCAAGATGCAGCCTAATGCTTTGTAGGCACATGAGGTGCTTTGCATGCAAAATTGTTACATTAAGGGCAAAGTCCACCCTAAAGTCTCCTGCAGTGGAGATGCTACTGAGGACTGGCTGTTTTCTATTCAGTTTTCTATTTCTTTTTAACCCAAAAAGAACAGTATCCCAGCAGGTGACAGTTTTGCCTCTTTAGTCCTTGGCATAACTCCACTTTTCAGTGGTGCCCAGTGACAGGACAAGGGGCAATGGGGCAAAAAGTGGAACACTGGAAGTTCCAGACAAACTGAAGGAAAAACTTCTTTCCTGTGAGGGTGCCGGAGCCCTGGGACAGGCTGCCCAGAGAGGGTGTGGAGTCTCC
>NW_010321093.1:0-30505 GCF_000700745.2 Antrostomus carolinensis | reverse complement strand
TAGGGAACCTGCTTTGGCAGGGAGGTTGGACTGGATGATCTCCTGAGGTCCCTTCCAACCCCACCAGTCTGTGATTCTGTTAAATCAGTTGTATGACAGAGACTGCCTTCTAGGAAAATTGACCATGAATTTTAAGCGAAATTTGTGCGCTCCCTGTTTTTTTCTTAGGATGTTCACTCTCTTGTGTCTTTCCATCTCTCTTGCTCTCTCTCATATATACATATAAAAGAAAAGTTATCAACTGTCATTAGCTTCCCGAGGCATTTTTGCCTGGTTTATTTTTTGCAAGCCTGCTCACCGAGCGCTGCTGCTGGAACCACGACGTATTGACTCCGAGATGATGAACTGCAGGACGGCTCTTTGGTGGTTGCTGCTGTTCTGAACTCTCATGTGTTTTCTAGTGGCAGTCTCCTTTGATGCTTCAGAAGTCATATCCTTTCTAAACTGACAGATAAAGAGAATCAAATGTTATATTTTAATTAGAGATAAGAGCAGTGCTCAAGTCCTTCTGGACTATAGCCATGACACACTTTCATTGAAGTGCTGTAGCTTTCACTGAGCGCTTTCTCTCCTGCATACACTAAATACGAGCCAGAGAGCTGAACTGCTATTAATCTGAGCTGCAAATTCTAAAAAACTAAAATGTAGTACTCTTGATGTAGGAGAGTACTCAAATGTCTTAGTTATTCTCAACTATGTTTGCTTTGATTTGGATTGGTTTTAAAATTTTACAGATTAATCACATTAGTGTGCTCTTTAGGGGGGAAGAGACGTTACTTGTAATTTATGTGTGATTGTCTCACAGCCAAAGAGAAAATCAGCGTTGAGTCTTTTATCAAGAACAGATAGCGCTTCCACTTCTGTCTGCCCATCTTCTGTCCCCCATCAGCTGTGAGGGAACAGGTGACATTGTAGTCCCGTGGTTTCTTCCCATGCCTGTTATTATCTAGTTTCTAAACGCGCCCTGCCGTTTTCTCTAGGGCTGTTTACTGGCCATCCTATTTTCTTGGCAAGATTTACTTTCCCTCTGACCTTCTCCTTGTGTTCCATTGAACCACTCTCCATTTTACCAGGTCTTCCTTCCTCCCCATTTTTACCCTTTAAATCTACACCGTGTTGCCCCACAGTCTACAAACTCTTCATTAAAAAAGAAATAATAAAAATCTGTTTTGCCTTCTCGTTCCCTTGATGTGTTCACAACATCATAAGAAGTTTAGTCTTTGCTTCTTTTCAATATAATTTCTGCTATATGATAATTTATGAATGGTCTGTGATTAAAAAATTACATATTTTTAATTTTAATACTATACAAAATAACCTTTAATTTATTAAAAGCCCTTATATACCTTGGGCTAATATTGCATACATGTTATTAAAATAGATGGATTGGGTTATTTACAAGTCTGAAGAAAGAGGATAATGATGCAGATTGTATCTTCTCATCTGGTTGTGTTGTACAGATAATTCTGAGAGATGATCAGACTGGTTTTACTGAATTATTTGGGTGATGTTTCTCTGGCCTCTCAGTGTTTGCTTTCGGTGGTTATTCCCATGTGCTCATGTTCACCTGTCTGCACCACAGTGCTGGGCAGGGCTGAATTTCAGCTGGGGTATAAAATAGAAGCAGCAGCAGCTTGTCCATATTCAGTTTTGGTTTTGCTCTTCCTTTTTACTCGTTAGCAGAAGGTACTTACGTGCTTCAAAGGAGTGTGCTCAGACTCTGACTATGGTGTTTATAAATATCTGCTATAGTTCTGGACAAATGCTATTTTTGTTGTTAATTTCAAGAGAATATTTATTCTGATAACACAAAAATCACTGTTGTCTTGTGGATGTTTTAATAGATTGTGTACAAGTCCCAGTGGTTTATATTAGTTGTGCATAATGAATTACCGCATTGGCTTTGTTAAGGGCAGTGTAGTCACTCAGCTTATGGATCCATGAGATCCAGGGTCCTTGGCTATTGCTAGAGAGTACTTGGATGGAAAAAGAGCCTGCCTTTAAATAACAAAGGAGTGAACTTTGTTTTTCAAGAGCCAACTGTGAGTTGATGTCCTCCACAGGTAGGAAGAGAGGCTGCCTTAGCCTTGCGGGCTGCCTGCTGGCACTGGGTACCATCATCTCAGCCACTAATTTTTTCAGGCTGAGAAATGGCAAAGCAATTCTGATTCTTTAACTGGTTTTCTTGTTGGAACTTACAAGGTGGGTGCCCATTCTGTAAATTTCACAGTCCACATTAAACCGTTGAGCATCATTTTAGTACCTAGCCAAAAGCAGACATGGTCTCTATGTGTGTATGTTCTCACCATCTGAAAACAAGAAAAGAAGTTATAGACCTCCTAAATATTTTAAACAAAAAAAAAAAAACCCAGTAAAAGTAGTTTACTGAATTTACTTTAACTTATTTTAACAAACTGGAATGCATTCCATTATAATTCTGTTTCAGAGATTTAAGTGCATAATACAGGCTTAAGATACAAATTGTGGCTTCTTTCTGAGAGAATTGAAAAGCAACACTAGGACATGCCTCTAGTGCATAAATCTTTGCAGGACCGAGGTCTAAAAACATGTGCAAATTATGACAGTGATAAATGCTTTTACAATTACAGGCAAGTTATGAAGTAGGTGTAGGTCTACGTGATTAAAATTCATTGTTGATTGAAATTAATGATAGTTTTATTATCTCTAGTGAAAGCATGCAGTTTATTTATTTAGATGATAATAAACTTCTGGTTGTAAATGAGCGAATAGAAAACGCTCATTTGCTTCAAGCTTTCACTGAATAGCTGCTGTCATTGTCAGAGGATTGTTGAAAAGAAGGCCAATAAAATTACATATAAGACAATATTTGAATTTTGGGGGGTTGAAGACAGGGACCTGAGCCATAATATTGCCATTTTAGTGACTTTTGGATGGCCTATAGATATAATTTCCTTTGAAAACATACATAGGTTGTTCTGTTGTCAGTGTGCTGAAAAATATTTACTGTCTCGTTTACAGCCTTAATGGCATTTTAAAAACAATCTTCATAAAACAAAAATAAAACTAACAGTCAAAAGGGAACATTCAGAGTGCTAATCAATATGATTTAGTTCGAAACGCCTGAGTCAGACAAATATATTTTGAGTGAAAAGCAGTGTTTTGATAGATGATGTTTTGGACCTTCCTTAAAACATACTAAAACCCTTATCTTAAATGTGAATGTGACATAGTTCTAAATAAGAACCTGAGTGGCTTCAGGGGTGGCTGCACTTTGGCAGAAAACCTTAAAGAGTTTGATTTGCCACCAGAAGTGGTGTTTCGTTTGCCAACTTCTTGCACCAATTTCAGATCCTTTGCTGCTTTGCTGAAAGGCCATTTGAACCCCAGGAGAAGGCTTTACATTCATGGTATATATAGCACAGAACAGCTGTGAGTTAATTGTAATATATATAAGAAATGCTTAATTATGAAAGAAATATACCTGTTTAATGGTGTAGCTTTTGGTGTAGAACTTACTTGGGGAAAAAAAGTAGTAGTTACAGATATCAGATGTGAACCAGTGAGTTTGTCTTATATTTCGTACTTTAGGTAACTTTCTTTTAGAGGTGACATTTTTGAATGTCTGGTATTTGAGATGGATTCTGTGTGGCCCAGAAATGGTACTGCATGTATTTACAGTATCTCAAGATTGTAGGCTATTCAGAGAGGTGGGGAAAAAAAGGAAAAGAAGAAAAAAGTAAGAGATACTTAATGAAAAAAATGTCTGATGTGTAATTACTAAAATTCTAACTTTGTCCTAACATCTGATTTGAAGCTTTTTATTTTTCTGCTCCTCATGCACATATCTGGAGTGCAGTGGTAAGCTCTATGACAGATCGGCTTGTGCCATTCACTTGCTTTTGTAATCTGTTGAGGGTTAGCAGATTTTGCGTGAACACAAACACAAATACAATAAAGTCAATACCTGCACCACCTTTAGTATCAATTTTAATTCAAGTACTTCTTCATTAGTTTGTTAAACTTCAGTCTACATCAGTTTATTACAGACACTATTATTTTGATGAATTATCTTAGAAAAGAAACGTTAAGATCATCGGCCTGGAGAACAGTCTTCTTGGTCTGAATAAAAAATTTAATTTTATTGGGAGATCTTCAAAACATGGCAGACAGAAGTCTGGAGGCCATAACCTCATGCAGAGCTCCATGTCCTTGTGATAGCAGCGGTTGGGTTTGGCATCTAGCATTGCTCGGGTCCTGGTTCAGCACTTCATAGATTTCGTTTTAGACAATATTTATTTTTTTGACACTGAGGGTGAGATGAGAAGGAGCTTTCAACTGCTTTCCCGTGGCAAAGCCTCTGGAGAAATAAAGAAGGAAGACAAAGTTTTGTGTCTCCTATTCATCTCCATCTCCCAGTCCATGACTTTCCCCCCCCCCAGTTTCAAGTTTTTGGTCATGGTTGCCCACAATAACACCGGATTTTAGGTCATATTTCTCAACAAATAATGGTATTTCCTGACTTTCTTAATGCTTGGCTTTATTTTCAGGCATTTGACTCAGCAGTAATGTGGCATTAGCAGAATTATTGACAGTTTCACTGCTGCCCACAAGATTCTGTAAAAGCAAGAGCAAAGCTTGAAGGTTTTTCTTAACTCCATTGAAAGAGTGCTCACAAATTATGTGCTGTAGCTGATGGTGATGTCACGGATTTAATTAATAGCCTACTTATGTTTACCAAAAAGGAAAGAAGTACAAGTGTTTTAAAACAATGCCTTGAATTGTGCAGGTGATGTCTTAAGAGCCAGATCTACAAAATTTCAGTAGAATTTTTGTTCTTAGTAACAGAAAAGGAAAAAAATGTTAATTTCTGTTTATTTCAAAGCCTGCTTTATGGAGAAAAAAAAAAACATGATTGGATTCATGTCAGACAAGCCAGACCTAGGATATTAAATTGAAATATAACTTCAGAGTTACATGTATGGCACATAACTAAACATTTGAGGTTTCTTTGTGTTCTAATGGTAGCCTGCACCATATCTTTTGCTTGGTGGCTCTTAAATGAAGTTTACTGTGGAAGACTTTTCCTTTGCTTACTGTTTTAATTAATTAATTATCGTGATTCAAGAATGATGGTTTTGTAAAATTCCATTATCCATCTTGTGACTTGAATCAGCACTGATCCTATTATAGTTAAGAAGGAAATGGTCAGTAAGTAGTTGTGGATTTTTGACTGTCTATGTGTGTGTTTTCACGCACACTGACTCGTAGCTTTTAGTTCGTATTGATCTCCAACTGCCTGTGTGCTTTATCTAACTTAATAGCACCACGGTGACTTTGATACAAGTGGCTCTTTGCTGTCAGCTTTTTTTCCTTATTGGGAAAAAAGAGAGAGTTTATGAATAAAGTCTTGAAGAATACCTTTTATCTTAGCCAGGGATGAGTTTATAAACAAACATATAAGCATTTAAAACTAATTAGGGGTCATTTAAGATCCAAGAAAATGTGTTCAGCCATCTCCAGGAGAGCAGGGCTCCATCACACATAACAATGACTTGGGAAGACAAACGCCATCGCTCCCAACGTCCCTGTCCCCATGTTCCTCCTTCTCCCTCAGCTTTTATTGCTCAGCATGCTGTGGAGACAATGAACTCTGTCCCAGCCAAAACCAGTACACTGACCAAGAGTACAACACTGGGCAGAAGGCAAATTCCCAGTGTTACACCATTCACCTTTAAACACCTAAATTGAACTAGTGTCATCATTATGATGATAATGATGATGATGATTATTATAATTATTATGCAGTTTGCATTGTTCTTAGTGGGAACTCAAACTGTTTTATAAACCGAGCCTGCAAATTTGAGTTTGAGTTTCTCATTTGGTACTTTATGCTTTAACATAGAATAACTTTAACAAAGATATTTTCTGGTGCAGGATCTGGATAAATTCAGTTAAAATAATCTGAGTTTTCATGTTGGTTAAATAGGTTTGAATACTTTTAAAAACAACTGTCACCATGCTACCACTTTGTTTAAAAACCAGTACTTGTTTCTAGCTAAGTTCCAAAAGTAGCTGAAGTGTTGCTGAAATTCCATGTATGGGATGGGGTGCTTATTTTCACCAAAATCCATATTGATGTGTTTTCTCTCCGCCACCCATCAGCTTTCTCATGAAGTTCCCAGAGGGGAACGTACAAGTATCACACAGTCATTTGTGAACAGTCACTGTTCACACAATCACTGTTGAACACTGATCCTAAACATCTCCAGTCCTTTCCATTTAGGTTATTACTGCTGTTTTTCATCAAAAATATGCTTCTTATCACACTCTGCTGTTATATCTGCCTTGGTCCACATTTAATGGTATTAATTTTATTTTACTTTTTTTTTCCCTTAGCATTCTACAAGGAACTTGTATAATTATTTCACATATAAGGTGCTGTATATCAATGCAAATAATTTGTGGGGTTAACGTAAACAGATGACAGCTGTTCAAAACAAATGAAGTTATTACTGGCTCACGCCAAGGGCAGTTCCATGCAGAGGTGGCAATTCAGTGTGTACCAGACCCCAGTTCCCTCAGATCAGCCCACTTCAGTTTCCAGAGCTAAAACCGTAGTGCTTGATGAGTTAATTTGGAGTCTTTTCCTTCTATTTGAGGGCTGTTTTTGTTAATGCATCCTCCAAACTGAGACACACACGACGTGATCTCTCCTGATGGCTGCAGTAGGTGCGGAGATGCGAGAGGAGCAGCTGGAGCAGCTGTGTTCCCCCCAGTCTGCCAGCGAAGAAACTTTCATCTCCCTTGCTGTCTCAGCTGCTGCTCTCGGGCTGTGGCCTTCCCATAACTCAAACCAGTTTCAAAGCAGTGTTAGTAACCTCCTTGGAATGCTTTTGGAAAACCGCAGGGAGAATTTATTAATTTTTTTTCTCCCCTTTTTCTTCTTTTTTTAAATAGTGCCTGTCCATTTTAAATGAGTGTTTCCTTTTTAAGGTAATCTGTGTGCTATATGTCTGTTGTGAACACAGACCCATCCTGCAGCCAGGTTAGGAATTTTGTTGTTGCTGTTTTTTAAACAAGGAAAAAAAAAATGCAGTGATTCCAGCAGGGCATGTGGCACGTACAGACTGAGCTTAAGAGGTTTGGTTAAATCTTGTTGATAGTGGCATATAAGGGTATGACCTTTGAATCGGGTTGCACGCAGGATTGTATTTCAGATACAGGTTTGCTGTAAAGGGAAGATAACATTCCTAAAAGACATAAAAAAAAACCATTTTGCAGTTACATTGACCTGATGGGCAGAAATGAATGAATCAGTAGCAGAGCAGTGGGAGGAGAGCTTTTGAGACCTCATGGTAAGGCCGTGCGCTTACACGGGGGTTACTCGCTTCTGAGCTCAGAGAGAACCTCGGACTTTCTAACCTTTCTTGACTGACTCCAGCAAAACATCAAATAGTAATAGTATGGCACTTTCCAGGAGGGTTTTTTTCTGCTGACCTTCATCAAAACTTAGAGAGAAAAAAGCATTTGTCTTTTCTTCTCAATCCTAAATCTGTGATTGCAAAGCTGATGAAATACAGGAGAAAGCCTCTCTCTCCCCTGCAGTGTAGTGACAAAAGTGGCTTACAGTATTCCTAACAGGAATCTATCAGGAGGGAAGAAGGTGAGTGGTAACTAATCAGAATGCTGAGTCAATAGCAAAAAAATTGTTGAAACTAATAAAACTTTAATAGATCAAGAGCAGTGATCAGATGAAGCACTGCCTTTCTGAATGCATCTGCAAAGCAAACACTGGAGACACCAGCTATGGGATTTGTACCAATGGAAGAACCAGGGACTCTCTGAAGGTTATATAATTATATATATATATTTTTTTTTATGGTTTAATTTTATCTAATTATTTGCAGCAAGATAAGATGCATCTGTTTCAAAAGATCTGTGTGAATCAGCTCTATCTTTTCAGTGTAGACAATGACCGTGTTTCTGTCACACAAAGGGCAGCCGGAGCTACTCTGGATTCATGGAGACACTTCTCTTTTCACAACAAATGCTGTCTCCTAGCCTAGCCCTGAACTTTCTCCTCTTTGACCTGGCTCAGAGCACTGCTTTGTGATGAGGTGATCAGGGAGGCAGCGCTAGAGAACATCAGCTGGGCACCAGAAGGGTTTGCAGCCTGAAGACCCCACGTCCTTCCGTTAGAGGTTCAGCTGGTGCTGCTCCAGTCGCCGCCACTCCCAGTGCTCGTGGCTCCTTGCAGAGGCATTAAATTCTCTCTTAAACGAAGAGCAAAACCGTGCTTGAGTGGCAGACTGTCAGTACTGACGTTCACTTTCTGGCTGTTGACCCAATTAGTAGTCTCGCGGTGAATTCCCAATTAAGTGGTGTTTTACAGCGCTAGCACAGCGCGGATAATCACTCTCTTAGGCCGGCGGGGAAAGGCATCATCCTCTTAATTTCTGGTGTCAGGGGAACTTTTGGAGTGTGGGGATGATGATTTCTGTCTCTCTCCCATTTATGGCTGGTAACTGGGTGATTTATAGTCTTATCATTTCATCTTTCTCTTCAGCAAAGGACTAATACAGGAGAAGTATATTTTGCGAGTGTAGAAAACCGGCAGAATTTAAGCGCGAGGTTTCATTACTATTCTTTGAACCTTCTAAATGATTTGACCTTTATCCATAAAGCGATCGCTGTGGTCAACAAAGGCTGGTATTGATTTACAGCACAGCTAACCTGTCAATTCTAAGCTCAGCCTTTGACCTTTTGTTTTGTTGCTGGAAAAATTATGGTACGTGCCTGAGTCATACTGTTTAATAGGGTTTTTTTTTTTTCCTGTATTCAAAAGGCCAAAAGGCTCATTCTAAATAAATCAGCCAGTTTAATAATCTAGGTGGCAGGAGAAGGCAAATTGTCCGTAATTAAGAAGTTCAGAAAAGCTGAGTGCCAAACATATTTCTCAGAATTAAACAAAGAGTTTTTTCAGGAGACAGTAAATGTGGCTGTTTCACAAGGGGTAGCAGCTTTCCGTTATCACATGCATTTTTCTCCCTTGCTTCTCTTTTAGCTCACATCTGTACCAAGTTTTACTCTAAATGAAACGTGGGGGGGATGGTGATTTGGGGGGGGGGGGGGGGAGGGAAAAAAAAGTGGTAGACAAGATCCTGATTGCTGCTTTTATCATGTTTTAAGCTTCCTCCTTTTTCATCTTGCTCACAAAGAGAACACCACTGAGAGGGTCTGTTTCCTTCCCACTTCTTCTTCGTTGATAAAGTAGATGTTTGCCCTCTTCTCTAGAGCAAGGTACACCACTTCACAGCAACTTCCACCTCCAACACATGAAAGATGCATATTTTTTTTGCCAGGATGTCAGCTCGGGCAGATAGTGTTTGCATTGTTCAGTAATATGGCTTATAGACCTTCAGTGTGCTGACTGACCATTTAATTGTGCAGATGGTTGCTTTGCTTTGATTTGTCTTTATTTGATTTGTTTGAAATTGTCTGTAAAAAAACAGTTGACGGGACTAATCTGAATGAATTGTAGTCCTGACCTGTGTGCTTCCCACCCCACCCCCAAAAAGGTAATTTTATACATTGGGTACCAGTTGTTTATTTCTCCAAAGCAGGTTACAGTATTATCATTGGGGATATATGGGTATATAGCATTATGCATTAATAATCATCACAGTCCCAAAGCTTATTATCTTTTAGTTTGTCATTTTAGTCTATCATTCCACGTTTAAGAATGGAAAGTGCTTCCATTAAAATGTGAATAAAATTAGCAGGGAATGCAAAATGTTGCTAAACATCATTTGGAGCAAAATGTAACTTTGATATTTTGAAAGGAAGAATGTAATAGGGTTTTAGAGAATGCAAAAGCTTCAACTGTTTTGAAGTGGGTTGTAGTTTCTCCTTCTCAAACACTAGAAACCAGAACTGTCCCATGTCCTTGGGACACTACTTAGAGTTTACACGTGCTTCAAAAAAGCAAAAGCATTGACTATGAGGAAAAGCTCAGCAAGTTCCCTTTGTTACCCTAGATACTTTTACATGGTTTATATTAAAAAAACCCAAAAAAACCAAACTCTTTTGTTTCTTTTAAGCTGGGTGGCAAACTCTTGTTACATGTCACAGGAAAGTGCTAGTACCTTCAGGAATATTCTTCTCACTGAACATTGACTCTGTTATTCTGAATACCTGGGCACTCCCCTCGCCCCATCCCAGGCTGCCCATCCGGAGGTGCAGAGATCAGATCCCTCCCTGCAGCTTCATTTTGTCTGGTTCTCAGTCTAGGTCTGTATGGTGGGGGATTAGGTACGCTTGCAGGAACACACAGCTGGATCAAAGAGTTTGTCAAGACTGACTTCCTTTTAATGATCATTCATTTGGAATTCCAAATTCAAATTGATGCGTGGATCTCGTTTCCATGACTACGAGTGCAGTTCTCTGTGACTGGTTATATTTGATGCCTAGTTATGTCAGCAATTCATGTACCAGAAGTATGCAGATAGGTGTAAATTAATATCGGTTTAGATTCTCCTTTATGCAAAGACTGGAACAGAATATCCTGACAGCCTGATGCCGGGGTGATGCTGGAAGGCAGCCTGCGGATCTGGAGCGCTGTGCAGGGTTGCTGCACTGAAGGCAGTCATATCTAGGCTTGGCTGATTTGGTTAGGCAGGGAAACTCCCTCGTTCCACTTACCCCAGGGAAAACAGATGCCAATGCAGAGGAAGAGCTTTAATAATAGCAGTAGATTTGCCATCTGTCACCTTGCTGGACAAATAATCAAGGATTAAAGATTTAACGCCTGAGAGGGATTTATTTATTTATAATTTCTGTTCTGGATTTTGTATGTAAATCCCTATGAACACTACAGTGGAGTTTATTGTACTTACATTTTCCTGTGGGGAGCAACCCTCAACAGTCTTCTCCTGAAATCCCACCTTTTGTAGGCAACTTTGGAACATGTGTAGTTATCAAGAGGTGCATCATGGAAGATAACTTCTTTGATTCTGTCATTGAAGCCAGGAATGAACTTAACACCCATGGATTCTACCAAAACTGGGAATGAGCTCCTTAACACCCATGTACTCTTAGGCAGCGGCATTCTTTATTGCAGCGCTGGATTGACGGGGGATCTCTCCACCTATCGTGCATCCCGACTCGTGTCTCTGCAAAAGCTTTAGACTATCAAAACATGCATATTCATTACTTTTCCAAGAATTATTAGCATATTCATCACTTGTCCAAGAACTTATTAATATATATATATAAATGTCCTTTTCGCATGCGCACTGGGGTCTCTTGGTCGTCTTTGGGGGTCTTTTGGTGGTCATGAAACTTTTCTCACTGGGCCCTTTAGTTGAACTTTGCTTTTGCACACGCTTAGTTCATCTCTTGGCCTGTTAACGACAATTCTGTCTCCACAAAACTGGTTTATTCCAGCATCACTACCTTATCTACCCTATTGCTAGAACTTGGTGCCTTGAATCTACTACAGACTTGGCTGGGCCTGGCAGATATGTCACTGTCTTTCAGTGTCACATTGTTTAAGCAGAAAGGGGATGTTCTCTTGGAATGGTATCAATTCCTTTGCGACTAGGTCTGTCCTTCTTTGTTACTTCCCTGTTATGAAAAGAAGAAAGAACTGGAGTGATCATTACTATGTGTTGCTACAGGAGGTGGGACCTGAAAGCACTATTTCAAGAGGTCTGTTACTCGCTGGAATTAAGTACAAAGGTACACTTACAAATAAAAACAAAACACCTTCTTCCTGCTCCAGTTTTGTATGACCTCGCTGTGTCCTAAGTTTCAGAAGATTTAACTTGCTGAATGGTGAGACAGTGCACTTTGAGTGTGGGTATTAAAGATGGTTCTTGCCTTTGGGTGGGTGCTGCCCCTCTCTCATTTCTTCACGCTGCCATAAACAGTTGCTGTAGTTTGCTCGTTTCAGCTGCTAAATAGAGAATGAAAACAAGAGGAGAAGAAAACAGAGACAGTGTGTGCTTTATATGTTACCATGCACAGTGCAGGTAGGTCTGTGATGTGAGATAGTAGATGGGGAAAGAAAAAACAGCCAGAGGGAATATAAGCTAATAATGAAAGAAGTCAATGGTAGGTGAGGATGACAGCCCATCAGCAGCCCAGCGATTTGTGAGTTTGGTGTAAATATTGCAAGAGGACAACTTTGATAAAAGTGCTTTGTGACTCTGAGGCTTTTGTGGGAAGCATCACTGTTTGAGGGGTTCTGTTTGGAATCAGAGTTGGTTGTCTGTGAGGAAAAATGGAGTAAAGGAAATAGTGATGAAACAGAAGGGAGATGGAGGGGTAAGATGTTAAGGGGCCTCAGAAGTTCAGGTTATAGAGAACGGCACTTGAACTGTTGTTGTCATAATGAAACTGTAAAAACAGTCTGCACATGCACCCTGCAGTTGTGTGACTAAACTCATAAGGGGATAAAGAGGGCGGAGTCTTTCTAAATACCTCATTCCAGTTGTGAAACAGGTCGTGGGACAGGTTCCAGTCTCAAAGAATAATGGGTTGAATTTGTTATTTCATATTTTCAGTCTCAGTTGAGAAGTACATTGTTTTTCTGTGCCAGAGACACAGTGATATGCCATTGACTCTTTGACAGTGTTTACCTGTAAGTGTAAAAACCTCAGAAACCATTTTCCTATCATGTTCTTTGTCTTTCTAACACGGAAACTTCCAAGTCACCTGCATAACTTTTTCACTTTGTTTGGAGACTTTTGGTGTGGAGAAAATGTCACAGAAGTGTAAGAAAGGTCTGCAGAACACAGTATCCTTCTAACTGCAAGAAAACATGTTAGTTTGTGGTACTTACAATTTTACTGTTACGCTTTTCCCAAGAGAGACAGCACTGGGAGGTCCTCACAATTCCCTCAATTGCTTGTGTTGCCATCAGCCTTCTCATAACCCTGACCCTTCAGTCAACGACCGTTCTCTCTGGTTACCTGTGTCATCAGCCAGGAGGTTAGACTGATACACAGCTGATCAAATGCATTTTATTGTCTGTCTTTCCTTATTTTCCTCTTTGTAACATTAGAATATCTCCAGAGAGAGGCACTAAGCACTAGGTGACATGGTACAAACCCCACACTTTCCACAAATCTAGCTGGTGGGCTCTGGTCTAATCCTTCAGCTAAAAATGATTGCCACGTATAGAGTGAGGCTTTGCAAACAAGGTGGGAGGGGACTTCCAAAAGCGGTTTGCTTTTCCAAACAATGTGAAATATAAACTGCCCAACAGGTCCTCTGATCACGTTACCTAATCGGTTCTTTGGTGTTTCGGTGCTTCAGCAGTTCGGTCTCTCCAGGTCCTTAAAACTGTTTCTAACAAATGGAAATATTTTGGCGTAGCTGCAGCTAGTGGATTTGTTTCACTCTAGAAGTGAAAATTAACAGTACAAATGCAATTTCACTTGATCTTATTCATTTTATACCCTTAACATTCATATGACACTATGAATTTTATACCCCTAAAAGTTGAAACCCCTGCAGAGGGTATCATCCCTCTTGCTCTTATGGCAAAAAGTCCCTTTCTCTGCTCTCAAGGTGTTATTTTCAGAGGGATTTACAGTTTCTTCAGACGGACAGCAACCAAAACGAACCAATATTTTCCATTGTACAGATGCATCATGAGATGAATACATTATAATTACAGTCTTAATTTGTCTTGGATGAAGATAATATAAAAATTAGCTATTGTACCTGTTGCTGGCTTCTGATTTTATCAGATAGCTTTGAGAATATTTAGTTCACAGGTGAGTAGCTGGTTGTGAATTAGTCAGCACACTACTACTTCTCTTAGAAAGAGGCAGGATTCTTTTTAATAATAATATTTAATAATAATGCATATAGGTTGTGTGTGTCTGAAAACTGGGGTCACGGGCCTCAGCTGAGATGGTCACTCAGAGGACAAGTGGGCTCCTCTGGAGCTAGTAGCCTCATTTTGACTAGAATTTTATTTTCTCTCTCTCTCTCTCTCTCTTTTTTTTTTTTTTAAATTACTGGGCTTTAAATTTACTGTGTGCAGAAGAATTAAAGAGTGGGATTTTCAAAAGACTCGGCAGTGGCCTAATCTGCACTCAGTGAAGTTAGTGATAAAACAAAGCTGGATTTGATAGGATTAAGGCGATTTACACCATCTGTGAATCTGGCCCCCATTAACTTCAGTGGTAGTGGATTTAACCAACATTGAGAGCTTTTGAAAACCTCATCCTAATTTGGTAGTAAATATTCTGACTATATAAACAGTAGATGTCAGAGAGGAGTTCAGCTAAATCAGGTATTTCCAAAGCCTCGATCCAGGTTTCCCGTTTTCTCTTGTATCTTCTGTCTGATAGTTCTCATAGATTGTGTACCTGATGATATATAGATTTATATTTTTTTTTTCCCCACTACTGTTGTTTTACTCTATCCAGTCACAGGCAGTTTCAAATCTCAGGTTTACAAACAGGTTTTGTCTGTGGAGCCACATACACAAAGAGTAGATGTTTGGTTTTGTGGTGTGTGTGTTTGTACACTTGTTCGTTTGGAAGAGTGAGAGGGGGAAAAAAACCCAGCAAAATTTCTCTCTAACAGAACAAGTATCATGTTTGGTTGCTTCATTATTATTTTGGCAGTATGAAGTATAACACAAGCACATAAAGCTAACCTTCTTTGTATATACATGTGTTTAGGTATTTCCATGTGAGTCAGTATGCATCTATATTTTCATATCTCTTTCAGGCTTAGTTCAGCTATTTTTAGCTGTTGTCTGTGTCTGTTTATCACTCTACAAAGTCTGAATAAGAGAATGCATTTTATAGCAGTACTTAAAGGGTTGGTAGTATGTCATAAGAAATTGTGTGAAAGTAATTTTGCTCTTTGGAATCATCTTAATTTGTTCATCGGAGTAAAATGTCAAATACTTAATTTCATTGCGTTGCTGTAGGAATATTTGCTGAGTTGATAAGTAGTCAAGTACTGTACTTACTGCCTATTTTACCCCTTGTACTCAAATATTTTGTGTTTGGGAGGGTGTAAAGTACATATTTTGAGTTCCTTTTGAGCTCACAAATATTCTGTATTAAATTCAGCAGGGAGGGTTTCCCACATGTTTGCAGCTGACCACTGGAACTGCTAAAGCTTTCCCTTCAAGACAGACCAGGAGCAAAAATGATGTTCCAAAATGATGTTAGTAATTTGGGAGGCTGTTCATCAAGTTACATTTCTATAGCCAGGATTAGAATTTATCTTGAGATAATTTAGCATTGAGTGGAGCAGTTCAAGAGCTATCACCAGCACATTTATGAAAAAAATGTTATGGTCATTCTTCTGGTGTCATTTACTTGCTCCATAAAGAAGGAAGTGTCTCGCTATAGACAGCCTGCAGAAGACACAGGGCATAAACAAAGCCTCCATCAACACTTCAATTCTCCAAGTGGTAATTGAGATTTTAGCAACAAGACTGTGCTTGACTGTAACCAGAGTGAAATAACTAAACCAGTGTTCAGCTCCTTGAACTCTTACTCATTAAGGGACTTGGAAAATGAGCTCTGTGTTTGCTCAAGTGAGAAACATAGACCTTTTATTGCACCTTGAGCAAATTCACTTGTTTTGGCTACTTACTGTGTTCTACTTTAATCTTGATTTCTTCATTAGAAGTGTGTTGGCGTGGTAAAGTTGCAAGTTCTTGAAACAGGGTTTTTTCAGACGCTGTAGCACTAAGAGATAAAGTAATTTTGCTGCTTTCATCTAAGTTCCCTGTATTTTTTAATACTAGAAATTTCCAAGTCATGGCCACAGTAGAGATTCTGCATATTTAAAAGTCATTTTTAAAGTTAACTAAAATATAGTATCAGGTCCCAATACAATTTTTTGCATGTAGCTAAAAAAAAAAGAGCAAAGCAAGCAGTGCTACTTCAGAGGGATTTTTAAACTCTTAGTTTTTCATGGGCTGAAAGTCATTTTTAAAGTTAACTAAAATATAGTAGCAGTGCTACTTCAGAGGGGTTTTTAAACTCTTAGTTTTTCATGGGCTGTGAAGCAGTGTTTTAGTTCAACAGCTGAATCAAACAATATCTGAAATCTTAAGAGGATATTAGTATTTCAAGTATTAAAGTTGACTGAAGTAGTTTCCCCCTTTTCTTATTTTCTGTTATTCATGTAAATTGCTTAATTAGGGTTAAAATGAAATACAGAGTAAGAAAAAATCCCCTTGAATAGCATTTTGTATGTCTGTGTGATGGGCACAGTGCAGGCAGCAGTGATTGTATCCTATGGCTTTAAAATACTCTGTCTTCTCGTGGAGATGACAGAATTACACCTGTGGGCACAGTGCTGCTGTGATGAGGCACACTCATGCTTTCAAGACTCAAAGTGGCATCTCTGTGGGCTTGGCAGGACCATGGGATTGAGGACTGGTTTGTGGGCATCTCCTATATGGGCTTTTGGAAAGACAGAGCCTAACATGTGAAAAAGCAAATAATGCTTTTACTCAAACCTGATATTTCATTATTGTTCAATCTTTTTGTGATAAAATGTCACCATCTGTGATGTCTGTCAGTCCTGTTGCTATACATTGTGAATGTGAGCAAGGTTTCAGTCCACAGACATTTGTTAATAGACTTTGGAATGGGTCTGAAATTAAACTTGGTAGCAGAAGATACCCTTTTGAGGTCCAGTGTTAATTGATGCCGAAGATGTCAAACTGATGAGTCAAAACATTCTTCTTTAGGAAAAAAACCACAACAAAACACAGCAATAAGCTGCCCTGATTTATTGCTTTTAATTAGGAGAAGTGGAGAATTGGGCTAGGTGGATATGGGCTGTTGTGTGTTTAATTGCATGGAGAGGAGCACAGATTTTCCTTGTTGTCCAGGCCTTTTCTCATTCCCTTGCTCACTGGAACTCTGTTTCATTTACAGCACATGAGTAACACAAAGCAGTTAGACTCTTAAACCCAAAATGTTTGTACTGTTGTGTTGGTTTGATGATGTTTTTGAGATGTCAAGAGTATCTTATGGTTATGTGATGGTACCTTTCATTTGCCATAGACTCACTGCACGGAGCTGAGCAGAATGGAAGGGGTTGGGAGGAGAAGTGGCTCAGAGGTATTTTCTGCTCCTCCGTGGTGGCTGTAGAGAAGCATTGTAGAAAGCTTTCCTAACATGAGGGTTGCACACTGGAGAGCTCGGTCCTGCTGTCTGGGGGCGTTGGGTGAAAACCCCAGATCTCCAGGCAGTCAAAGGCAGAACTAGTGTTCAAGGGGCAAAGCCAAGTTCTGCTGGTGGTTTCCTGATTCGGTCTCAATCTGTGGATGGGTAGACATGTCACCCCACCTAATTCCTGTGTAGTCTGTGGTGCTCAGGTAAGCCGTGGGGCTACTGTGGTTACTCTATGTTTATGCTGACTAGTGACCCAGCTACTGCCTAAAACCTTTGATGAGCTGTTTCTTGCTGGAAACACTGATTGAGATTCTTCTGGCTCTAGCTGCTCATTTTCACAGAACTTTCAGGAGTGTGAGTATCTCGGAGACCATAGCCTGATGTTAAATTTGGTTGGAAGTGACTGTATTCCCCAAAGTTACTAGAAGAAGATGGGTAAGCAGGCAGACAGGCAGTCTCTCCATATCAACCTCGCTCCTTTAGGAAAGCTACTTCTATTTAAAAACATCACTCACACGACACTGAAGCTTTCAAATCTCATTATGTCCTGCAGGTATAACAGGTAGGAACTGTGTAGGAACTTGTTCTTACAGACAGCATCCTGTAGGGTAGAAACATCCCCTGCAGCAATGGCAATATTTTAAGACTCCGCTATTGAACAGTTCTGCCTTGTGTATGTTTTTATAGTGCCTTTACCGTTGTGTTTGGATACAGAAGGGTCCTGTTTGACCTCTGAATCCGAGTAGGGAGCTATTATTTGTCAAGAGCTAGCTGCTTCAGGTAACTTCAGCTCTACCATTCACATAAATATTATTCATTTAGGCGTATTTACCCAGTCCTGTGTTTTTCCATCACCATACTATTGATGTTTTTGGACTTCGTAGTCATGCACATGCACACACTGCAAATCTGAAATGGAAAGATTTATTCACTGTGATGGTAACTGGTAATAGGAAGAGAGTCTTTGGAATTCTCATCCCTGCCAGTGTGCTGCAATACATATCTCCCTACATAAAACTTGTTAAACCTTTCAATATAGTGATTTTGCAAACTATTGTGAAACCTCTCAGATTAGCATTTAACATCTGTTAACTTGCTGACATATCTCCACATTCATCCAAAATAAATTAAAAAAACTGAGTGAAAAGAAGGGGGTTTTTTGGGGGGTAGCAGTCTCCTGTCTCCAGATACTATCATGACAGACAAATCCAACTTTACTCGGAGTCATTGCAAAGAATTGTGGGATGAGGTTCATGGAAGTTGGGACTGTCTCTCTCAGTGACTCGTTTCTTAAAAAAACCCCATGGGTTTAGATAATTTTTTTTCAGTTTGTGATTCAAAGTAAAGGTATGAAGACTACTTAAAGAAAATAGCACAGAAGTCACAGTTTTTGCATTACACAATAACAAGGTTTAATTAATTCTATGGCAGCGTTGTTGGGTCGGGATTTGTTCAATTGTTCTTCTAATCCGTACCTCCAGGAAGAACAAGCCTGAAGGGATCATCCTGTTGTTGTCCAGACAGAAAGTTCAGACTTGAAGAATTAAAATTAAGCAAATCAAAAGCAGAGGTTTTGACACTTGTGGATGTCATCCAACATAATTTTGGCTGTACAGTAATTTTGCTCTTCGTATTTTGCATGCGAGTCAGAGGAGTCATGCTTTGTTAAGAGGATTCAGGAGTTGTAAGATAACCTTTCTTCAGCCATTCACATCAAGTCTGCTCCCAAATCTCACAACAGATAACTGTGTCCAAATAAAACTTCTCAGCAGTGTTTAAGAAACTGAAATGAGTTTGATGTATGACTACAGTTATGGGAAAGGAATTTTTACATAAACAAGGACTGTTACCATGTCTCCCTTTCAGTCTTATCCATTCCTTAGAGCATTGTTGCTCCTTTTCCTCCGAGGACACATCTAGACTTTCTGGTTATCCTTTTCTGGATAGCTGACATCTTTTCTGATGTGTCATGGTAAAGCTCAGTCTCCAGCTAAAACCCTGCTAGGCTCATTGATTAAAGTAGTTAAGGAGTTTCAGGAGACAGCTTATAGATCTGTTTAGGTGAAAGAGCAGTATGGGCTGGGATTTGGGGGAGAGAGATGAAAGGAGCTATTGTTTTTATAAATCTGATGGAAATTTCCTATTTATGTTGATTTTCTTTCTTCTATTCTTTTATGAAATATTATTCTTCAAATATGTTATGTTGATTAGTAGTTTAGTTTTGTCAATTAGTTCCTAAACACACATGAGCATTTCTAAATAATATTAATAATATCATAGCTGGTAAATATTGCCACCTGCTCACATCAGAATCTGTGGAGACTTTATGAGTGGGCCATTTACACCTGGGTCCGTGAACACATGTGTAGGAAAAGGACACCTGCTGATATCCAAGCCCAGTTTACCCAGTGGAACAATACAGAAAAGTTTTGTTCCTAAATCTGCAGAAATACAATCCAACGACTTCTCATTACGCCCAGATTGGTGCAAGTTGCAAGACCAGAAGAACGGTGGGAGTGAGGCAGAGTTTCTGGGGAGCTGGGTTTGCTCTGCAGAAGGTGTCATTTAAACAAGATGACAAACTATAAATAAGCTCATCCCGTCGCCCCCTCTTGCGTCCCTTAACAGCATTCAGAAAGTAGAAAAACAAATATCTTCTGGCTTTTAATTTATCAGTCCTTTCTGTTGCACCTGAATTCCTAATGCATACCTTGGCTTTCAGAGCAGGCAGTGTCTTTAACCCAATGTTAAGATACATCACTGTGCTACTCCAAAATGTTTAATTTGACTGTCTGGGTAAATTGAAATACTGGAGTTTAATACAGCATTAAAAAACACAATGAAATGTACATTTCCCAGTCGGTTAAGTACAGACAACTTGGAATTCTTAAGTTGGTATAATTAATCAGTTGGGCATACTGCCTCTGTAATACTCAGGTTCTATCATTTCCCAGTAGGATTTTTATGTAAAAAAACATTGCTTTATGATTTAACACTAAGTGCTCCCTGCAGAAAGATTAGCGTGCGCTCTTGTAACGTAAACAATGTAGATTACTGTTGTGTGGGCTTAGTTCCATCTTCCTTCTGCCATATTTACAAAATTGACTGTGAAGCATATGACACCGAATCCCCTTTTTTCAAGTTGTTGGACAGAATTTTCCGAACAGCAATAATGTTTTCTCAAGGAGCTTTTATTTCTATTCACTAGAACCTGTCCACACAAAGTCACTGCTTTGTAAACTGCCTTTCTGGAGATTTAATGAGCAGAGTTTTTCCTCGTTTTCTTCAGAAAGTCAAAATACTAAAATGTTTTCCAAACAATTTAAAGTACATAGATTTTAGTGATAGAGACACATTTCGATTAGCTGGCTGTAGTTAATGATAAGGGTGAAGTAGCCTTTCATAAAGATATAGAACTTTTTACAATCTGTTTAGCTGTTCTGTATTTAACTATAGCAACAAAAGCTGCAACCCAAACTGTTGACATTCTGCTAGTTACTGATTTTATTGTATTCTTTTCCGCTCCCATTAATCTGTCGATATACAATTTAGTAAATAGTCTGTGTAGGCGCACTGTAAATAGAACTGCAAAGCGGATGAATGACCTGGTTCTTAATCCTTGTTACAGTTTAATTTGTTTTATGGGAGATGATTTCTGACCTTGATTTTTTTTTTTCTTTTAACCACGTATTTAAAGCCTTCTGGTACAGGAAACATTTAAGATATATATTTTGTTTTATTAATTTATCATAGTGACAAGAAAAAGATGTGTGTACCTTGAACCGTTGGGTCAGTATAAAACTCTGTTCCTGGAAATGAAATACTGTAATTAGAATTCCTTGGAGGCAGTGTTTTCTTTTTAACTTGATGTTACAAGAGAATGACTTCAAAGACTTGTGCTACTTCAGCTGATAGCAGAGCAACTCCCTCAGGCATCTGGGTTAGACAGCTGAGGGATGGTCATTCAGGAGTAGATAAGGGAGTCTGTGAAGTTAATGAGTAATTCTGCCATTTAAAAATGCATTGCATTTTTATTCATTGATGAAAATTACAGCTTTGACATCTTAGTTGAAAGTTGAGTAGGAATAGGGAAGCGGTGCTGATACTGTAAGAATGATCAGAGGTGATAATGTCGTAGCAGCGGCACGTAAGCCTTTAAAAATGAAGTGCTTTTCCTTCCTCAGGCTCACAGAGGAGCAAAACTTGTTAGATCACCCCATCACCAATGCAGTTCCTTCCCAAAGGAGAGTAATTAAGTTAACGTTTAAATTACTTAAACGCTGCTGCCTCTTTCACATCGCTGGAGCAGCTTTCCAGGAGCTAATTGCACATTATTTGATGGTTTCTCTCTCCCCCCCCTCCCCACCCCTCCTTTTTTTTTTTTTCCTCTCTTTTTGCTGTGGTTTAGCTGATTCTCTTGCTTTTATGTAAATGAGTCTATTTGGAGAATGACCATATTCCAACGTATCACTTGGGAGCTGCACAAAGCCACTGTGTCAGCAAGAGTGAGATGTTCTCTGTGTGCAGAGAATGGGCTGGTTCACGATGAACCAGCACCATGGTGGATGGATGAACCATGGTGGTGGTTCATCCATCCACCAGCACCCCCAAGTCTGTGTGCCATCCATCCACCAGCACCAGCAGTCTGTGTGCCTGCATTCTTTCTTTCTTACCCCCAAGAGCACACATTGACTTCAAAATTCTCCAAAATCAAATTAAGTGCTGCTTATTTTTAGAGTGCCTTTCATCTCCGTGTAAATATAGAGCAGGAGCAGAGCTCCTGCATAACACAGGCCTTCGAATGCCACTCAGTAATTTCCCCATCCAACCTGCAATTTGTGGGTGAGCTAGAGCATATCTTTAAGACATACAGCCAGTCTTAATTAAAAGATTTAAAATGAGGGAGAATCGGCTACATGCTTGGACTGGTGAGTGTTCTCTCTATTTTCTGGACTGAATTTGTCCGATTACAACCTTCAGCAATTGAACTGTATCTTTCTGTTTGCCAGATTAAAGTATACTTTTTTTTTTCTTCTAGAAGTATTAATCTTTTTAGATGCTTAACTGGGTAAGAGTGTTTCAGGTTTGACACGCTGCAAACATAATGATGTTAAAAAATAATCTATAAAGTGCAGTACTTTACTGTATTTCTTTACATTGTTAATAGCTTGCGGTGCAAAATCAGTCTATAGCCTTATATTTTCCATGCATCATAAATGCATAAAAATTTACTCAAATATAGGGATTTATATATATAGATGCTCGCCAGAAAAAAATATAAGCACACAGTGTAAACTCAATTTCAGAGTTTTAAACAATGAGATTCATCTTGGAACGAAAAAGCTTTTATTTTGCAGGCTATGTTGTGTGCTATTTCTTAATCTTATTTCTCCCTGAACTTTGATATACTCTTGCAAATCCATTGTGACAATATCTTCCTACTGAGTTTCGGGTAAAGGGCAGGCGGTACAAACGTAGGAAACACAGTTTAGTTCAGCAGAAGGAATTAGATTTAATATATAACAACTCTGACATGTAGCATGACAGGAATCCTCCCAGATGCAACGCCCATGCGAAATTTCATTAACCAGTTGCTTTGGTATCTGAAAAGTGTTAGGTTCCTTCCACCTATCTTAGCACTGTTGATCATATGTTTAAAGTAATCTAGTTTGTCTTTCGTTTTAAAATCTGATCAAAGATCGAAAGGAATTTTCAGGTCTGTAGCAGTTATTTCAGAAAGGAAAAGCGTTTGTTCTTTGGGTTAAGATAAAATTGCATTAAAATCTCATTAATGGCATTGCTCTGACAAATACATCCAGAGTCTGGCTGGGTGACAAGAGATGGAGAAATGTCTCTCCCAACACGAATTTCTCCAAGTAATCTTTTAATTATTTATTTATTTATTTTAGAAAGCAGTAAGTTTTAGCTTTGCGTCATATTTTCGTAGGAAAAGTGTTGTATTTTTAAATATGCAGTTAAAAACCCCAAGAAATTCTTCCCGAATCTCCGCCATCGTTACTCTGACTGCAGCGTTATCTCTAAGGATTGCTATTTTAATGCTAATTCTGGAAGCAAGCGGAGCCAGCTGACATGTGTGGGATGGAGAGGAGAAGGTCAGCGTAGCAGCGAGGGACAGAGGCAGCACAGGAGGCTGCATTAGTGCTCATTGCATATCGGACACCAGAGCTCAGGGGCTCCTGCATCGTCACCAGGACATTGTTCCACCTGGTGCTGGACAAATGCAGCAGGTCCATGGCCTGGGAGACAGAAAGTCAGGAGCACACACACACACAACCTCTGTGTAAATTGCCTTTTTTTGTTGTTGTTTTAATATTTTTTCTCTATTTGCACAAACAAACTGGCATCTGTTTAGAAAAAAAATGCAAGAGGTCTTTTGCTGTCCCTTGTGCCTCTGGCTGTGACTCAAGTCTTTTGCCTCGATGATGTCGTTAAGAGGTAGAATGGGGCAATCAGTGGTTTATGAGTTCCACCTGATGCTACACCTATCTGCATACACTCGTATAAGCATATGTGCAGTAAAAGTCTTCTCAAATTCTAGGTGATGCAGCTGGCTGCACGCTCAGTCCAGTGAAATTAGTTAAAGTGGAAATTATTTTATATTGCATTCATTTTATTTTTTTAAACCCCCTTCCTCCCCCCAAACTGTCATGAGCCACAATTGTTGTTCCCACCTGGGAACTGATCATCATTCAGATCTGTCTGCTGTGCACACTTAGGTCTGGCTTTCATAATGTTGGAGACTGGAAAGGATCAATAAACCGTTGAGTCCCATTGGGACCGTGCGTGTCACATCTGTTAAATTTCCCCCAGTCACCTGCGTGCTGAGACTGGCAACTGCGGATAAATAACATTATCTTTTTTTTTTTAGAACAGCTGAAAACAGCAGAGACTAGAACATTATCGATTTGTGAGGTCCATGCAAAATGGTTAGTTTGCTAAGATGGTCCCAGCAGGTGTTGGCCTTTGGCCAAGAGGGACACCCGTGTCCTGGGGGCATCCAGCACTGCCCTGAGAGCTGGGCCAGGGAGGGGATGGTCCCGCTCTGCTCTGCACTGGGGCGGCCTCACCTCCAGCACTGGGGGCAGTTTGGGCACCACAGGAGAAAAAGGATCTAAAGCTGCTGGAGAGTGTCCAGAGGAGGGACACAACATTGGGGAAGGGTTTAGAGGGGAAGGGTGTGAGGAGAGGCTGAAGTCACTTGGTTTGTTCAGCCTGGAGAAGAGGAGACTGAGAGGAGATCTCCTGGGGGTCTAGAACTTCCTCCCAAGGGGAAGAGGAGGGGCAGGTGCTGATCTCTTCTCTCTGGCCACCAACGAATGCCAGGAGCAGAGGGAATGGCAGGAAGATGTGGCAGGGGAGGGTGAGGTTGGCCATGAGGAAAAGGTTCTTGAGGCAGAGGGTGCTGGAGCACTGGAACAGGCTCCCCAGGGAGGTGCTGATGGCACCAAGCCTGACAAGATGCCAGCAGCATTTGGCCAACATGTGCCCTCAGGGACATGGTGTGAATGTTGGGCTTGTCCTGTGCAGGGACAGGAGTTGGACTGGATGGTCCTTGTGGGTCCCTTCCCACTCACAACATTCTGTGATTCCATGATTCCAGGTGTGCCCACACGTGGAAAAGGGAGATGATTTGTTTCCTCCCTCCCGTCCTGTCAGTCAGACCTCAGTGTACATCCCCTCTGATGGTACCTGGGGGGTCACCATGACTCCCTGTGGGCAAGCAGTGCACACAGCCTGGTGTCTAGAAATAGTCATTCTTTGGTAGCTGGTGACCAATACGTAAAATTTGAAAGGAATTAAGAGTTTTCCTTTTATTCCTGCTTTCTGCCTCCTTGAAATGGAGAAAGAGTAATAGACTGTGAAAACTGAAAGCAGTCAGACCAGAATGTGTGTGATCACTTTGACACAGTGATATCGACTTTCTGAGGTTCAGATGAGGAATGGGGTGTCCTTACAGTCCTAAGTTTAGCCTGGAAGACTAAGTTCTGTATTAAAAGCGACTGCTGCCTCTCTGTCTTGCGCTTTGGGAGCAAAAACTGGTAGGTTGCCTTCTACCATTGTGTAAAGGTGTTGCCAGTTCTCCACTTGGACTTGATGTTTCTCTCTGTGTACCACCAGTGATTGTTGTATTGCTGCTGCTATTTTTTTTTTTTAATGCTTTTTTTGTTTTTTTGGTCACCGTATTACATTAGAAACAGATGTTATGGCAGTTGTCTGCAAGCATTGCTATACGGCATGTTTTTCTTGATGTGGTTCTGGAAGCATTGTAGCTATTTGTTGGCTTAAAAGCTGGTCAAAGCCCTCACTGCAACTGAAAGGAACGGGCTGTTCTTACTTCAGCCACAGCCACACACTCCCATTCCTCCTCCTGACTTGGCTTTCGTACCCAAGGCATGGCATGGTGAACCAAATTCACTCATCTGACTGCATCTGCCATGAAAAAAAAAAAACCCACTCTTGTCTCCATTTGAGTCAGCGAGCTGATCCAAGTCCCCGTGAAGATCACCACGGCTGCCTTCTGACAAGAAGGAGAGGAATTTGTGACCCTTAGATTGGTTTCCCTCGCTTGTGTCTCCAGATTGTCACTCAGAGCAGCGTTGTGCCAAGGTTGGTCGGGCTCTGGCGTGGTGCCTTCCTGCTCTACTGCTTCCCTGTCCAACAGTAGCTTATCTGGGGGCTTGCAATCTGTATTTGCTTTAGTTGTGCTGTCTGAAGACCTTCCAAACTTTAGTTTTGATTCTTTTATTACACTGAGTTGTATTTTCATCTCGAAGGTGTTATTTTCGATTTGCCAAAATAAAATAGATTTTGTTGATTTGCAGTTGTTTAACTTGGTAGATTATTCCGTAGCAGTAGCCAAGTTGCTTTAGTTCTTTAATTATTTATGTACTTACTAACCCCTCAGTCATATGAGTGCTTACAATAGAGATTTTATGTGTAGATCATTGTTTCAAAACAAAAACCAACCCTCCCGTCTAACCAAATCCACAAGCCAAAGCAGTTGGAAACAGCAGCATGCTAAGAACAGGTCTCTGGGGACCATAAAACACTTCTGCTCATTCTACATGAGCCAAAAAGTCATAAAAGAGAACACATATAATGCAGGTATTTAATAAAATCAAGTTCAGCTATTAAATTGGAAATGAAAATCTAGGATATCAACACAACACAGACCACTAACACCATCACAAAAATATAACAGGTTGGTTTGTTAGTCCTGCTGGTTGACGTTATGGATTTGTAGGCTATTTATTGTCAGAACAATGAATTCACTTTATTTGTTTATATATAAATATATATATATATATTTGTTTACAGAGTTTGAGTATTTGGGATTTTATTGTGTGATAGTATTTCTTTGGCTTGCTTACTTTTCTTCCTCCTACTTTTTTTTTTTATTAGTATACCTCTTCTAATAATTTAAATTATTTTTAGATATAAAAGTAGACACAAAAGTTTGAAATGAAGCAAGAAAAATTTAAAAATCTTTGTGCAGCAGCAAATGACTAAGACGACCTAAAAAGAATCACTACATTGTGTCTTAGTGGTTCCATCTTTTTCTTAAGGAGTCTCATTAATTTCTTAGAAAATCAAGTCTTCTATTAGCTGTTTTGCATTCTGCATTTTTCCAATTTAATTACTGAGGTATATATCATAATTAAAACTCAGCGTCTGTAAATATGAGTCAATTATTGAAAAATCCTTAATTTCTGCTGTTGCTGTAAACAGAGCAATTTTGACAAGTGTGCTGGCACGAGCTCCTTGTTAGAGATTATTTAAAACGGGGTGTGATTTCACTCCCAGCCACAGAGGAGCATGAACTCGATCTTGAGCTGTGCAGCATCAAGCAGAGCTGAAGTTGTTTCACGTGTCATCATTTTGGACATAAAACCTGAAAGAAAAGGGTCTCCCAATAAACCCGTTGTAATGGAGAAGTTGTTACTCCTGTATCAGGTAATGCAGTTACTAGTAAATTTAATTTAGCTCCAGCAAATTCTTTAATTCATTCCAGCTGACTGACTTTATCAGTCATAGAAAATATGCACCAATTTTGTCCATTTCCCACAAAATAATCTTACTGACTTAAAGCCAAGTCCAAACACTCAGAGTAGCCTTTTTGACATGCATCGAGTTTTGGTTTTTGGGAGGTTTGGGGGGGTTTTTTTATAGTTTTATAGACTCCGGGGTTCCTCGAACCAGAAACATGAGTAAGAGATGGTGGGAGTTTTGGTTTGCAGCAAAATCCAAGCAAAAGCAAGGAAACAGAATGAGATACAATGGCAGGTGACTAAAAAGAGACAAAATGTGATCTCTGAAACAAATCTGCCTTGAATCTTGTCACAGTATTATTTTGAAGCCTTCAAGTACCATGATCACACAACATGATGTATGTTGTGGAAATCCTATTTGGCTCTATCCATGTCCTCAGGCATCAATCTTCTGGGAAGCTCTTTCTCTAAAGGACTGAGTAGCCCTCCTGGAATAGTATTGCCCTTCCTGTTATTCACCATGAGCTAAATTCAATCCTGTAGCCTTATTAAGATTTACCTGGAACTTTGGCACTTTAATTTCTACCAGGGGATTGGAAACGTGAGAATCTGATTAAACATCCTGACAAAAGGTACTTGGTCTTTTCAAAATATCCCTTTACTCTTTCAATAGGAAACAGAGCATCATGGTATATTCCATTTACAGCCTTCTTCCAGAGGTTTGTAGAAATTCTGTACCTTTTAATAACTGTCCTCAAGATTATTGATGCTAGCATTTAAAAACTTTCCTTCTTCCTCATTCTTAGGATCAGATCTAAGGACAATAACCTGGTTGCACTATCTTGCTTTTATTACCTTAATTCTTTGACTCAGAGTCATCTTTCTTATACATCACTGCCCTCAGGAGTACTTCTCAGTCCAAGACAGCTTCCACAGTTCCATATTTATTTATTTTTCTTTCTTTTTAACCCTATGAAAATGTCTTCAGAAAGAAAACTACATTCTCCAGTGCCAGTCCATCACTGGGAAAACTGTTCTGTCTTTCTTTGGTGGTTCCCTTCTGTTACTAAATTAACATTCAGCGTTCCTACAACTCTCTCTTAATGTGAGGCTTTCGCTGCTGCCAGCTCAGAGGAAAATGGAACCATTAATTTTTGCTGTTCCAAAATTCCAACTATATAAAAAAAAGTTAAATGTGCAAATAATTATCGATACATAAAAAGGAGCCATGGTTATGCATTAGGGTCATATACCTGATTTTACAACTGGATGCTAAAGCAAGTAATTACCACCCATAGGGCAAGAATTTTCAGGCACTGAACATCCAGTGTAAGTGCAGAGCAGTGATGGAGAGGTGGAGATTGTGTATCCCATTAGGAATCTGTGGTGAGCAGTTCTCCATCACGAGTGATCTTAAAATGCTTTCAGTTGTGTTCTGTTTTCCTTGACTTCTTCTTGGGACAGGATGAACATGTCTTGAGTATTTTTCTTACCTGATCTGCTGCAATTTTAAAAGCATTTTTTTAGCATTTCCTTACTTGATATCCTATGAAAGAATACTGTGATTTGAACAGATTCCCAGGTTACCTGGTTAGATAAAACCCAGGAGAGTTTAGGTAGTTCCCAGTCAGCGTGTAGTCCTACCCACTGAAGAGCCAAGCTGTGGGTTTGTTTGCTGCTGGCTCTGTGAGGTGCTGTGTTTTTTCAAAGCTGAAGAGCCATATTTTTCATGATTTTCCTAACCTGTGACTTGCTTATATCTTAGGCGGCCTCCAAGAAAGCTGGGGAAGGACTTTTCATAAGGACAGTTAGTGACAGAACAAGGGGAAATGGGTTTAAGCTGAAAGAGGGGAGGTTTAGATGAGATATTAGGAAGAAGTTCTTCACTGTGAGGGTGGTCAGACAGTGTCCCAGGTTGCCTAGAGAAGCTGTGGCTGCTCCTCCCTGGAAGTGTTGAAGGCCAGGCTGGATGAGGCTTTGAGCAACCTGATCTAGTGGAAGGTGTCCCTGCTGCTGGCAGGGGGGTTGGAACTGGATGAGCTTTAAGGTCCCTTCAAATCCTAACCATTCTATGATTCTATGATTCCATTGGTATTGGTGCTGTTGAAGCAGATCTGCACCTACCATCTGCATCCTTAAAAAGGAGTGAAACTGCAGAAGGAAGCACGTGTGAGCTAAACCCCTAGTTTTAAAGAAATAACTGTTTTATATGTAGGCAAACCTTCTTTTTTATTTTTTTTATTATTTTTCCCGCCCTGTATCATTTCTGTGGTTGCTGTTACTGTAAATTGTCCTTAGCTCTGAAAGTTTTGCAGGTTTGCCTTTGAGGGATTAGTGGAAGCATAACACTTGAGGCCAGTTTACATGCAGACAGTCAAATGAGGCCAGTTTACATGCAGACAGACAAATATACCCAGCATTTTTAAACGCCTGGATATCTTTCAGCATAACTTCTACGCTTATAAACACATCTGAATCAGAACTGCTGTTCATTGCAGTAACCAATTTTGAGCTTAATGTATATATTCTCAAACTAAGCATCTGGTTCTTTTGTAAATGATGTAAAAAATGTACAGAATCTCGTGGAACAGACAATGTTCCTAATTTTTTGTGTTGAGTTCTCCTGAGATCCACTTTTTATGCTATTATCAATTCATAGCATAGACTATCTCTGGAATATATTTCCTCAGGATATGTTGCCCACCTACAGTGGTACGTAGATCTACAGAACCCGTTCTTGTTTGAACAGAATCTGCAGCTGGCAGCAGGTCTCTGTTGATGCCTTATCAGGTCCACACAAGTGGGCTTCAAGCGCCGGCTCAGGTCTCAGTGAGGAGGGGGACGTGGGTCTTTCACAGGAGCTCAGGATTCCGAATGCTTAACCCCCGTGTCTCACAGCGTGGATGGCACACTTGGGTGGTTGTACATTGTGGTGTTTGATGACAAAAGAAAGATCATAAAGCATTTTTTGAACATGAGTCTTCATAGCATCAGCTGGACCACAGATCCAGAGGAATTTGGTTTTCTGATGTCCCTTCCATACTGATTGCTGCTATGTGCAATGAACACGTCTAGTCTCTAGCAGTATGTGACATTCCTGTGGGATATTCCACCCCTCTGGGGTCAAGAGACGTGGCTAATCAAGGGTGGTTGTTCTTCAAAGCCAAGGATGTTCTTAGATGAGTTAGACAAGGTGTGAGACTGGGCTGTTCAGTCTGTGTCGAACGGTATCGCAGGCTGGAGGTTTCCCTTTCTGCAGTGTATAAGACAGCTATTTCCTTCTAATCAAGCAATTTTCCTTTCTTTATATTTATCAGGGTATATATATATTTATATATATTT
>NW_010321092.1:0-8844 GCF_000700745.2 Antrostomus carolinensis | reverse complement strand
CAGCAAGATCTGGACAGGCTGGAGAGTTGGATGCAGAGGAATCTGGTGAAGATCAATAAGGGCGAGCGTAGGGTCCTGGGGAGAAATAACCCCAAGCACTAGTACAGGTCGGTGGCAGACCTGCTGGAAAGTAGCCCTACAGAGAAAGCCCTGCAGAGAAAGAGTAATGGTGGATGACTCATTGACCATGGGCCAACAATGTGCCCTTGAGGTCAAGAAGGCCAATAGCATCCTGGGGTGGATTCAGAACAGTGTGACCAGGTCAACAGAGGTGTTCCTTCCCCTCTACTCTGCCCTGGTGAGGCTGCATCTGGAATATTGTGTCCAGTTCCTGGCTCCCTAGTTCAAGAGAGATAGGGAACATCTGGAGGGAGTCCAGTAGATGGCTACAAAGAAGATTAAGAGGCAGGCTCATCTTCATCTCTCACTAAGTAAACTTTTTTTCTTTTTTTCGTACATTCTACATTTTGCGAACATTTATTGACATTTTACAGCCATTTCAAAAGGGTGGTCTGTAGACTAAGGGAATGCTATCTGTGTATTGTAACAAAGTATGGGAAGAGGGTTAACAAGGATATATTGGATAGAGTAGGAACTGAGCTAACTGGAATATTGTATAATATATATAATGTATATTGTCCTGGTTTTGGCTCGGATAGAGTTAATTTTCTTCATGATGGTGAGTATAATACTGTGTTTTGGATTTAGGATAAGAATAATGTTGATAACACACTGATGTTTTAGTTGTTGCTGAGCAGTGCTTACACTAATTCAAAGACTATTCACCTTTTCATACTGCCCGACTAGCAAGGAGACTGGGACTGCTCAAAAAGCTGGGACAGGACGCAGCTGGGGCAGCTGACCCCAACTGAACAAAGGGATATTCCATAAAATATGATGGTATCCTCAGCATATAAAGCTGGAAGAAGAAGGAAGGAGGGGCTGTTCGAAGTTACGGTGTTTGTCTTCCTAAGTAACTGTTACAAATGATGTAGCCTTGCTTTCCTGGAGATGGCAGAACACCTGTCTGCTGATGGGAAGTAGTGACTGAATTCCTTGTTTTGTTTTGTTTGCACACGCAGATTTTGCTTTACCTAATAAACTATTTTTATTTCAATCCACAATTTTTCTAACTTACAGTCTTCTGATTCTCTCCCCATCCCACTGGTGGAAAGTGAGTGAGCGGCTGCACGGTTGCTTAGTGGCTGGCTGGGGTTAAAACCATTACAGCTTCTGCTGGGAGAGGTTGTGGATCAGAAGAGGACACTCTTTGGTGATAGGTATTATTAAGACAGGTTTGGCACAGACAATGAGCCCTTGGGGATTGAGTTGTGCTGAGGGAGATTGTGAAATCAGCAGTAGGTATTATGGAAGTGGATTGACAATTTTTTTAACATATTTAACCCTGAGCAGCAGTAAGGCATCTTCTGCAAGGATTATGAAACTAGAGCACCTCCTCTTTTTTTTTTTGGAAAGAAGTTGTAAACCGCAATGGGATGTCCTCCCAGTCTCCTCCAGGCTGAACAAACCAAGCGACTTCAGTCGTTCGGGCTACTAATGACAAGACAAGGGGAAATGGGTTTAAACTGAAACAGAGCAGGTTTAGATTAGATATTAGGAAAAAGTTCTTTACTGTAAGGGTGGTCAGACACTGGAACAGGTTGCCCAAGGAAGTTGTGGATGCCCCCTCCCTGGAAGTGTTTAAGGCCAAGCTGGATGAGGATTTGAGCAACCTGATCTAGTGGAAGGTGTCCCTGCTGAAGGCAGGGGGATTAGAACTAGATGATCTTTGAGGTCCCTTCCAATCCAAACCATTCTATGATTCTATGATTCCCTTCTAAGCCCGTCACCAATTTAGTGGCCCTCCTCTGGACATTGTCCAGTAGCTTTATATCCTTTTTATCCTGTGGTGTCCAACACTGCACACAATACTTGAGGTGAGGCCACACCAATGCAAAGTAGAGCTATCACATCCCTTGACCAGATCACAATGCAGTGCTTGATGCATCCCAGGACACAACTGGCCCTCCTGGCTCATGTTCAACTTGCCATTGACCAGAATCCCCTGGTCCCTCTCTGAAGGGCTGCTCTCCATCCCCTCATTCCCCAGTCTGAATGTGTGTCCAAGGTTTTGTGTCCCAGGTGCAAAATATGGCACTTGACCTTGTTAAAATTCATACAGTTGGTAATTGCCCAGCTCTCTAATTTATCTAGATCTCTCTGCAGGGCCTCCCTGCCCTAAATTTGGTGTCATTGGCAAACTTTGTCAGCAGTCCTTCAAGTCCTGTATCCATGTCATTGATGAAGACATTAAAGAGCATCAGCCACAGGATGGATCCACATGGGACCCCACTAATGACCAGTTGCCAGTCCAATGTAACATCATTGACTAGAACCCTTTGAGCCCGACCCATCAGCCAATTGCTCACACATTGCAGGATGCGTTTATTCAGCTGTATACTGAGAACAAACTCATTTCCACTTGTTTAGTTTTCCATTTGCTCTATGTGACCTGAAGGGGAGAAAAATACATTATGTTAGCAGTGGAATCAGAACACACAAAATGATATTGACTCCCAGGCAGCAGGTCAATGTGGGATTAAGGAAGGATATTTCAAGCCACATTAGGAAGAAGGGGGTTTGGAAGAGGTTTGTGGAAATTATTTGAAATGAGATTTTTTTCCCCATTGAGCCCAATTGACACTTCCTATTCCTATTCATTTTGTCCTCTTACTAGGACCTTTCAGATTCCACACAGGAGTGAAACCTTGAAAGCTGAGCCTGAATTCTACTTCTCTGACTTATAGTTTGTCTTCCTTCTGACAATCCGGAATTACAAATTAGGTTACTTATCACCAAGTAGGGGGATATCATAGGCATTCCAGTAGGTCTGTGCATTTGGTCCTGGAGTTTGCTTCCTCACTTATAACCTCGATCTTGAACAAACTATGAGTTAAAGGTTCCTGTAGTTTTCAAGAATTCTGCTATTTAGGATTTTTCTTTTTCTGCTGAGGGCTGCAAATTCCCACAGTATAACCCCTGTGGACACAGAGGTCTCAGATATTTGAATGGTATTTGGATCCCACATGTTGAACTATGGCAAGTGGAAGTTTGTGGCTGAAATATTCGGGCTTGAGGAGAGGAGGTGGTTGGTTCTTAGGTGGTTTTGTATTTTGTTTTTTTTTTTAGTGATTCTACTCTGACACAACTTGTAAGTGAACCAGCTAGGGAAGGTGTCCTGCTGGACCTGTTGTTTGCGAACAGAGAAGGCCTTGTGGGAGATGTGGCAGCTGGAGAATGCTTGGAGCATAGCAAACATTAAATGATAAAATTTTAGATCCTTGATGAATCCTTTTGGGATTGCCATGACCCAGGTGCAGGACCTTGCATTTGGCCTTGTTGAACTTCATGAGGTTAGCACCGGCCCCACCTCTCAAGCCTGTCAAGGTCCCTCTGGATGACATCCTGTCCCTCCAGCGTGTCAACCGCACCACACAGCTTAGTGTCATGGGAAAAATTGCTGAGGGTGCACTAAATCCCACTGTCCATATCACGACAAAGAAGTTGAATAACACCCCACCCCGTACCAATCTCTGAGGGACACAGAGCTGTTGACTGCAACTCTTTGAGTGCAACCATCCAGCCAATTCCTTATCCACCGAGTGGTCCATACATCAAACCCACATGTTACCAATTTAGAGACAAGGAGGTAATGTGGGACGGTGTCAAACGCCTTGCACACCGCCAGATAGATGACATCAGTTGCTTTGATCCACCAGTGTTGTAACCCCTTCACCACCCGCTCACCCTACCTGCGGGAACTGCCAATGCAAACTGCCACGCCCTTCTGACAAGCCACGCCCTTCTGACAAGCCACGCCCTTCTGACATGCCACGCCCTGTTTGCCCATCCTGTTCTTCTCGCTCCCTGTCACTCGTGCTCCCTAGGGGCTATTTAAATAGCCTGCTCTTGCTCCTGGCAATGCCCCTATGGTGTCAACCCCTCTCGCGAGATTGGCCAGCTCTTGAGGGGAGCACTGGGAACCCACCCTTTCCTCTTCACATGCACTCAGCTGCAGAACTTACAGTTGCCACCACTGTTCTCCTCACTGACTGGGTGCTGATGTCAGCTTCACCGAGTTTAAACCACCTGAGATTGCTCCTGGTACTGCCCCTGCCTCATCAGCCTGTCTCACAAGGGGCATCAAACTTTAAAGGGATAGAATCCATCTGTATTTCTGGAGTGACGGGGAATCCCAACAGATGACTGTATTGGATATTGAAATGAGTGTGACTGGGAATGAGTAGCAAAAACACCCCATTTTGACTGGCCCAGAAGCTCTGTGAATTGTTGGCATAGATTTGCTTAGGAGAAGGTATTTCAAGGACCCAGAAGAGTATCAGTTGACTTTTGGCATAGCTGACTTGGAGATGAAGGAAATCAAACAGCTGTCTACCTTACTTGGGCTGTCAGAGGGCTCTTCTGTTGTGGGTCTGCTGATAGTTGAAGAATGACAGGTACCAATCGTTACTACAACAGTGCACTACTGGCATGACTGTCACACCAACTGAGACTCCATAAACTTATTTGTTGAATGCAGAACAAAGGACTGATTAGCAGGACTTTCTTTCCCTTTAACAGTCCTATTTGGTCAGTGTGAAAGTCTAACAGAGAATGGAGGCTGGCAGTAGACAATTATGGCCTGAATGAAATGATGCCACCACTGAGTGTTGCTATGCTGGACATGCTAGAACTTCAGTACTAGTGAACTGGAGTCAAAGGCAGCCAAGTGGTATGCTATAATTGATGTTACTAATGCATTTTTCTTTGCTTCTTCGCAGCAGTGTACAGGCCAAATTTTTTTTTCACCTGGAAGCATGTCCAGCACACCTGTAATCAACTGCCCCAGGGGAGGAAATACAGCCCTATCATTTGCTATGGACTGATCCAAACTGCCCTTAAACAGGGTAAAGTTCCAGAATACCTGCGATGAATCAATGACATTGTACGGGGCAGGGCAGCAGAAGATGATTTTGAGAAAGGAAGGAAAATAATCCAAATCCTTTTACCATAAAACAAAGTAAGATCAAGGACATGCATAGGACTGAGTGAACTCCGTATCATCTCCCCTGCTTTGAAAAACTGTCATAACATATGAAAACCAAGGTTATGAACTAAAAGAATTCAATCAACATTCTGAAAGAATGGTGCATAAACTATGATATTTATATTTGTGTATGTGTATATATAAAATATATAGAAATATATAATATATATATTATATATAATATATAGAAATTATATTAGAAAGTGTGAAACATTACCATGATGTAAATGGTATGGAATAAGGGGTGGATATTGTCCTGGTTTCTCTAGAATAGAGCTATTTTTTCTTCTTAATAGCTAGAATATAATTGTGTTTTGGTTTAAGTGTGGGATTTATTATGAGAAGTAAGTTGACAACATAATGATGTTTTCAGTTTTCGCTGGAAGATGAAGGACTTTCCAACCTCACTGTGTTTTGTTAGTCTGCAGGTGCAAAGGACTTGGAGGGTAAGTGTAATAATTAACAAACCCATATTGGCATTTGGATATGCTAATGGAATATTCCATAGGTGGGTAGCACATCCATCACTTCCTGGGGAATCCCTTTTGATAACCCCTCTGTCCATAACACATATCCTGTATTAAAGGGAGGTTGTGCCAACCTTGCCAAGGGGTAGGTGGGCAGGGTCAAAAATAATGCATAAGCATAGCTTTTACTCCTGCATTTTCCTCCTTTCCTTCACCCTACTGAGCTTTGTTTTGGATTCAGCTTCCCCCTACTGGAAATTCCCATTTGCCATCCATAACTAACTAGTTCTTCTGCCACCTCCCCCCATGTCATCTCTGGGGAATCTCCCCTTCTCCAGGATTATAGTGCTCTCAACCTGTCTTGTAATTGCACAGCATATAATTTGAAAGCATCACCTAATCCCCTTATAAGAGGGTGGAGCCTTTCTGGTCCACCACATACTGCATGGGAGAGAGTTGGTGCAGAACAAGCATTCAGTCATGCATTAACTGAAGATGCACAGTTTTCTGTACCCTTTCCAGAATGTGGCCCGCCTTAGGTGTCTTAATCAAAAAAGGGTCTCCCCTTTTTTGGGCACCAGAACAAGTTCATCTGCCCAAAATATCACTCCTTGGGTCAGGAACCAGGATTATCATTATTATCCTTAGTGCTTATAAAAATTCCCAGCCCGTAATACACTCTTGCTTTATCTTCATTCAGGAAAATGTAGTCACCCTCGGTAACAGATTCAGTTTCTTGGAGTTCCTGGGAATATTTTTCCTGAATTTAAAAAAAATCAGTAGGGGAATAGGGGACAATACGTATGGTGACTTACTGAGCTACTCCCAGGCCACCATCCACGGTTTCAGTTTTAATCAGAGATTGCAATTTGACTTCTTCCATTTCAGGAAGACATATTTCCAAATATTCAAGATAATATAATTCAGACTCCTTTCTTCCACCAGAGTTTATATGCATGTTTTCAACACTAATTTGGGAATGATCTTCATCTAATTGTTCCCTTAATATATTTTCATGCTCCAAAGCCTCCACCAAAGAAACTCTTATATTTTAGTCCTTGTGCTGCTAGCCATGCAGCACCTAAACTCCAGAGATCAATGCTTTTGCAAGTTTAATCTCTTTTTCTTTAAAACAGAGACAATCAGGCTTCCCAGAGAAGCTGTAAGGAACCTACAATTACAGGGAACAGTTCCCTTTGTTAGTCCTCTGAGGACTGTTTCTCCTTAACTCTTCTCAGGGAGGGACCTGATCTCAACGATCTTTCTAGCATCAACAAGATGCTAGAGATCTTGTCCATGACAATTTAGACATGTCATATCCCACGTCTGATGTGGGAGGTAAGAAAGTAAAGTTCTGCAGATCCCCTCAAGCTAAATTAAGGTGAAACAACACAAAACAATCAGTCACATAGTTTATTTATAATGAAAATAATTTGAATTTGGAAAATGTAAAACTTTGACAAAGTGGGTTCTTATTGGATTAATCTATAAAGGAGGGGGGAAAGAGAAAAGGGAGACAAGAAAGGAAAGGAATAAAGAAAGCTATCACCTCTCTGGGATCCTGTGACTATCCCAAGATGGACAGGGCAGTCCTCTGTGGTGGGAAAGCACATGGCAAGACTGGCCGATCTCCAGGGGTGCATGCACATGTGGCTCCCTCATTTTGTGTCTTTATATGGTTCAGCCCCAGCTCTTCAGGTGAGGACCTATATAACTCTTGTTTGATTGAGTGGGATGGTCACGGAGGCTCTTTTTGGGTGGTGTTGTGTTGCCGACAAAGAAGAGATGCTGCAATACACTCAATGTGAATGCTACAGACATCCATTTATTCAGTTTTCTGATTACACTTTTATATGTTTCTGATACTGATTTCTGACATGATTGATTACTAGTAAGCTGTCAAGAATGCATTCGTTAATTGCTTAGATTTATTATATAAAAATACAGGATATAGATGATCGCCATGACCTGCTGGCACCGATTTATTTTCCTTATTATTTAAGATTTACAGTCCTAATTATTCTTTGCAGATGTTTCCCAAAATTGACACAGCTGGTTGTTTATCAGTTTCTCTGTCTTCTTCTGGTATTTTTTCCATAGACCAAAGGTCACATTTGTTTACTTCATGTCCTTGAGTCTTCTAGGCTTCTCTTCCGACAAGGTCCAGCAGGTACAGCTCCATTTTCCTAGTGAAAAACCTCAGACCCCACGGTGTTGGAGGTCATTTAGCCCCTTTCTCCAATGAACTCTTTGTGAGCTTTGGCCATACATGGTATTGTGTTGCTCAGCATGTTAGAACACAGAACTGCATCCTCCAACACACCTTCTGCATCCTGCTAACTGCTCCTCTTATTGTTACTTTTGTTATGGAAAACTTGTTGCTGTGCAGAACTTGTCTTGCTACAATGTTTGAGACACACAATAACTTTCAGTGTCTCACAGTATATCATATAACGTCATGTTCAGTACATTAATAAATTGAACAGAAATCTCTGGGATGATCTTGGTGATCACTTGGGCTCTCTCTTCCAGGACTGCGGTTTTGGTTTCTGGATTGTGTCTGCTCTGGTATCTCTAGATGTGGAGAGACTGAGCATCAGTTAGTTGGTGGTGAACAAATACACTGTGCATCACTCATTTGAATATGCCATTATTACTGTTAATATCATTATTGTTTTATTTATTCTTTTATTTTAATTATGATTTTTTTTTATGTCAACCCACAAATTTTTTACACTTTTGAATCTCTCCCCCATCCCTTTGGGGGAAGGTGAGTGAGCATCTGCTTAGGTTTTGACTTACAGCTAACCTAAACCCACCATACTCACCCTTGCTCTACTGTGGATATCTTTCTTGTGACTAATCTCTGTGATGCATTCCATACTGCTGGTCCTTCAACTGTTTATGGTGGGAACTGTATTAGAATAGAATCATAGAATTGTTTGGGTTGGAAGGGATCTTGAAGATCATCTAGTTCCATCCCCTCCTGCCAGGTTGCTCAAAGCCTCATCCAGCCTGGCCTTGAACACTTCCAGAGAGGGGGGGAATCAACAACTTACTTGGACAACCTGTTCCAGTGTCTGACCACCCTCACCTTCTTCCTAATATCTAATCTAAACCTTCCCTCTTTCATGTGGGACGGTGTCAAATGCCTTGCGCACCTCCAGGTAGATGACATCAGTTGCTTTAGCGTATTTTCCTGACGGTTTTTTTTTTTTGAAGGAAGCTATGCCATACAGAATCACAGAATCATACAGAATCACAGAATGT
>NW_010321091.1:0-32230 GCF_000700745.2 Antrostomus carolinensis | reverse complement strand
AAAGGGGTGAATCCACCCAAACCACCACACTCATGCATCAAGACTACCCTCAGCTCTCAGCACATCAGTGGGAGCCATCAGAACCACAGAAGTTAGTCCTAACAGAAGCTAGGCTCAAATTTAACACTGTAGTTTAAGTGCATCTCTAGAAACGCAAGATAAAATTTGCTTCTAACTGCAGACAGCTTTTTGTAGCCTACGGGAAACTGGCTGACAGTTATTCCTGTGAGGTTTTTGTACTGTAAGCAGCCCCAGAAACACCACATTTCAGCAAGATGGCTACCACCAGTAATAAGTTGGTAATGCCAAGTGCAGTTAAAACCTTGAAAAATAGCATGCAGTATCTCACAGTTGGTGAATAATGATGATGCTCATAGACCCTTGAGCTCAGCATAAACCTCGGGTAGTTTTTCATTATCCTGCAATCCTCTGCACCTTCAAATCAATCATGGTTCTGCCATGGATTTCTAAAAAGGCAGGGTAAGGTATCTCAAGACTTGCAAAACCCCACCTGCTCTGAATATACAACAAGGAAAGCACAGCTCATGCTGTAGCAGCAGCACTAGCATAAAGCAACACAACCTGGATCAGCCCAGCTAAAACACACCCACTGTTGCATGATTTATAACAAAGCATTCTCAACAGCACAGTTGGAAGAAATTAATTGTGGTAGGTAAGACACAGATTCAACGAAGCTATTTTTCTTTTAAAAAAAATAAAAGTCTATTAATTTCTCTCTTCTTATTAAAAAATAAAATAAAATAAAAAATAAATAAAAGCCAAAAGCCAACTGGGAAAGGCTTCCAAAGTTTCCCTTATGCACAAACAAAGCCAGCCATGGCCTTGCACGTCTTCAGGCTGTATGGAGGAGCCAGAGAGAAGCGGTACTAGCACATGGCCACATCCATTTTAAGAACTGGTAGCTGAGACCTGTCTCACTAAACAGGTCAAGATCCTTGTTACTTCTATATGAAACTAATAAGAGTTACATATATGCATATAGGAGAGCTAACTCAGTATACATAGTCTTCCCAGTATGTTTTGAACAGGGTGTTATTCCATGAATACTCAGAGGGATGGCTTCAGGCCCTGCTTAGGCTATGATGTAGCACCAGGGGCTCAATAGCTGTGTGGTGAGACCAGGGTGGTGCAAGGCACCCAGCTGGATGGTTGAGCATCTTCTGCCCATCTTCTGGGGGAGACCCACAAGCACACCCTTGTGAACTGGAAGAGATGCCGCAGGAAGTGCAATACCCTGGCAGCAGTGGATGAAGTCCTGACTCCCCTTTGTGATATTGCATTCCTTAATTTTCCTGTAGCCAGAGTTTTGATGGGTGACTTTGCTAAAGCGCAGCAAGGATCAAATGCCACCTGTCTCTAAAACAGCCTCCAAAGGCAGTTCAATGTACACCGGTAAAGACAATAGAGTGATGTAACACCCTCAGTCTGCTGTTCGGCCTTCAGCTGGTAACTACTGATGGAACCCTACCAGGCTGTGTGTTCATGCAGTATTCAAGCCTTCAGCCCCAGCTCAGAGGTGAACACAGTGCTGGCTTCCCTGTGTTACTGTCCCTTGGCTGCCACCACTACCTCTCTGTCCTCACTCACACACAGCTGCTTCTGCCTGCATGCCTCGGGCAATGGTTCCTTTCCTTCATCTGCTCAGAGGATTAGCAGATCAAGCTGGATACTAACCAAGGAGGCAACATAATGCCCCATAAAGAGCCTTCTGCTGTGCTGTGTCAGAGCTGTTGTACTCAGTGACCCCATGTCTGAAACAACACAGCACTGAGCCCAGTGTCTCTGGTACCTGAGTTGGATCTATGCAAATTAATGATTAACAGCTTCTCAAAAAAACCCACCTGAACCATACAAAATATTTTAGCTTTGTATTTCTGGAAAAGGGAATTTTAACACTCACATTTGTACCTTTTATTGTAAAGCCTCAGTTCACCACTTGAAGCTGAAGTTATGGGCAGAGATATACTCCATGGGACCACAAAATACAGCTATTTTGGGATTAAGTTTACCTGGATGCTCCGAGATGGACATTTTAGTAAGTGTAGTGCATAGCAGGTAGTACTGCTGCTCTGCCTTTCCCCCTACAACATGTTTAGCTCCAGCAGCAGCAATACATGCTTCAGGCTGCTGGCCAGCTGTAACAAGATGGAATAATATCTCAGGAAGAATAAGCTTGTCTCTGAAAGTCTCCTCTTGCTGAGACTGCCTCTGGACCTGGTAAGTATTACAGCTAGTAGAACTGAAATACAGATGGCCTTTGTGGTACTAAAAGGCTGTTAGATTAATGACTTCAGAGGAATGATTTAACACAGATGAAACTTTAAAAGTCATTTTTTGGGTTTATTAAAGGAGGGAAGGTCTAGGGCCAATTGTCTAAAGAGTTAACATCACTCAGGGCCTGAGATGCTTCTCCTGCTGCTTGCAGAGACCCACTAGAGATTGCAGCATGGATGAGAGGAAAAAACTCTGCTCTGGGTCTCTGGCTAGAGGAGGAAGGAAAGGCCACGGAGCAGTGGGAGAGAGCAGATGGGGATGATATTTTTTTCTGCAGCTGAATTACCAGGGTTTTGAGGCTTGCAAAAGGTTTTTTAGGAAGCAAAAATCTGAATGAAAGAAATACAAGTGGTATTTATGGATTTTTTTTGCTAGGCACACACCATTGCTAAAACACTCCCAGATACATGAAATGCTCTTAGGGCCCTCCCTATTCCCCCAAGACTGTCTATTCAGTGGTGTATGCCTATGTGTACTTACCTTGTTAAAATCACCCCAGCAGTGTGTTGTTGAGCTATGGAAAATGTAAGTCTATGGGAAGCATTCAGCTCTGACTCATTATGTGTATCTAACCGCAGGATCATGAGCTCAGAAACAGAGAGCAACTCTCGCATCAGCACAAGCAGCCTACAGGATTCTTCTCCTCAGTAATTTTGTCTTGTGGCATATAGTTTTGCCTGACTTTTCATCCCAAATATGGTTACTGTGACACTACAAAGTAACCCAGTTTTCTTCTCATTTCTGCACAGGATTCATGAATGAGCAAGAGAGCATGGATGAAAGAGGCAGGCTCTTTGGCAATGTCCTTGTTAAGCTGCTGGTGAATTGCCTTGCTCAGGATGACGAACAGCAGCTGAAAACAACCAAACACCAAGTGTCCATCACGATGCCTCAGGACTGCAGTGCTGTTGCTAGGGTCCCCGCTTGCAAAGTGCCACCGTTGAATAAAGTAGGTCAAGAAAATTACAGTTATAATGAGACTCTCCTTGCTGTTCTCTAGCCTGCCCCCCACCTGGCCCTGTGCCACTGTAGGACCTTCCTCACTGCTTTATCTTGCTTTCCTGCACAGTAGCCCATCTGCACAGAAATGGCAAGAAACTCCATTTCAACCTAGCCTTCAGCCTGCTGGGAAAGTCTCACACCTTAAAAAGAAAGGAGGAGCTGTTGGATGGAAGCCCCCAGGCCAAGGAGAGCCCACACTTCCCATGTGAGCACTGCAGGCTGTTGTTGTCTCTTCCCCTTCCATCAGACAGCCATTCTCTGGTATAGATTCAGTACTGAAAGGATGGATTTAAGGATGGATGTATCTAATGTGAAGCCCTTAATGCCCATTAAGATATACACCTGTGTTGCTGATTCTCTTTGGCTGACCAAGCATCTCCTCCTTCTATCCCTGGTAAGGGAGTGAATCTTATTTTGAATATTTTCTGTGGAGGTGCCTGGTCTTGTTACACCATCCACAAGAAAGACATGCACGTATTTCTGTGAGAACATAGTCATTTAAAGAGTTAACACTAAGTGTCTAACCTAGGAGGCCCCAGATACCATACATCTGCCCTGTTACAGACCTGCTTGCTTTATGATTTAAGTCAATTTGCTTAGGGGCTGTCTTATGAATCAAGCAGCATTCAGGACCAAGGCAATATACCCAAAAAGTATCAACCAAGAAGAGCCTCTGAAAGGCCCTGTTAGTCAGGAAAAGGGCAGTTCCTTCTCTGCTCCCTGCTGGGAGTAGACTTTTCACTGACCTGTATCATCACTGTGGTGTTACCTCAGTAGTCCAGATGGTAACAAGTATTTTGAAGAGCAAGGTGGAAAGTAGTGCCCAAGTTTGATTCATTTCTGCTCCTCCCATTTTCAGAACAAAGATACGTTCTCTCTGCTCCTGCACTACTATGCAGGAAGACTAAGATCAGGTTTTTTAGTCCATGGCACAACCCAACCCTTAACCTTAACTTCCTAGCCAGCCATGCCTGAGCATTGCTAAGCAAATGACCCAATCCATGACATTAAGAAAGAAATTGCTCCTATCTCCATTCTGTCACTGAAATGAAAATAGTAATAGCTACTTACTTAGTAACTATAAATTAGATTATGTTTGTACAGTGCTTACCTACCAAGAAGAGCTAGGAAGAGTTAAGGGTTTTTTAAAAAAATGCTAAATTGTAAAATGGCATGAAAATTAACTCCTATGAAAACAATAAGCCTTTTATGCTTGTACAATGACTTTTTATTCTTCAGCAGTGTTGCTGTTGTTGAGCTTTACCATTTCCTTCATAAATACCAACTGTCTGACGAGAAGGCTATTTACTATGAGTGCTGATGACACATAATCTCTATCTTTATCTCAGAAAGGTCTTGTGGGGAGGGAAAGGCAGTCATATGCCCTCTGATACTAGCAAAGCCCAAAGTGAGGAATATAATTACATGTGTATTTTTTTCATCCTTTTGACTGAGGGCACAGACAATATTTTGGACCTAACTCTCTTGCTTTCGTGTCAAAGAGAAACAGATGATGCTATTCAAGTACTTTCCTCTTTATTTACAACGACTGCACAGAGACTGCTATTTCCATGAAAGCAGCAGAAGCAAAACGGAATCACCATGTTCAGAGATCGCCAAGTCTCCCTTCCCAAAGTGGTTTGTGCTAAACATCACTGCTTCCATTTCCTCTGTGTTTTTCTCCTCACACAACCATTCTGGAGAGCAATTCCCAAAACTTTGCCTTTGCCAGTTGTCTCAGGGAACTCTAGTCAAACCTGCAGCTTCATTGCAGCCAGGATGCCTGGTGAGCAGTGATTTCCCAGGACATCTTATCATGATATAAAGGTCTACTTAACTGCTCCACCTGATTAGCTCAAAACCCCAGGATATGTTGCTGCTGTTCCCTATGAGCTAGTACATAAGTGTAACCAATGACCTGGTTCACAGCAACCATAATAAGCTTTCAGCATAAAAGAAGAACTCCAGGAAAGAAAAAGGCCATGAGTTTCAAAGTACCAAGTTTACAGCTAGAACAAGAGTCAGATGGTGTCTGTGGTGCTCTGAGACTTGTCATCTTATTTTATTGTATCTCACAGCAGTTGCAATTGTCCTTTGATTTTGATAGGCTGTTGTGCTATTTTCCCATGAATTCTGCTTGGATTTATATAAAGGGTTTCATTGGATTTCATTTTTTATGTATGTTAAAGTGTTCCTTGGTCCTGCTGTTATTTATGTATTTCCTCCCTAGGTACCTGACAAGAGGAGTTCAGGTACTACTGACTGTCCTTTAAGATGCTTCTTTGACAGAAATGCCAGTTCAAATCAGATCAAACAACCCAACAGTGAAATCAGCCTTGTACATGTTCCCCATTTCAACCCTGTCCAGTGCCGCTCTCATCATGAACTATTCCCTATGCTCATCTCCTGAGGATGAGGACAATTTCTTTAAGACCTGCAGGAAAACAGCACCAGATGCCCACACTTTTGTGTTTCAGAATGCTCCACCACAAGTACTGCTGCTGGCTGCAGCTGTTGCAATGGCAAGGACAGCAGGAGAATATAGAGGGTGCAGTTGTAATGTGTAATTTCCTTTGGCACCCTACGCTTTCTTGCTATTCTTTTGAAAGCTAGGGCATTTAACTCAACACATCCACTTTGTACAATGCTGGCAAGAAATCTCTGTACTCGACAGTCGTTGCTGTCATCAGTTCTGATCAAGCTGCTGGCAGAAGATTTTGGGGACAGAAGAGCACAGTCCTATATTAATAAGAGATTTTTAGTAATGAAATTCAACTATTGAAAGTGCAGTCTCTACCAGTGACAGGAAGCAGCGCTTCTGCTCCATGGCAGCTGCCACTGCAAAATAATCTCCAGAAACACCAGTGAAAGCAGGGAATTAAGGAGTCACATATAGTGCTTATAGCCATGAACTTTCCACAGGAGACAAACCAGACCAGGAGACTTGACAGAGACAAGAGATGGGACAGCACTTTGCTGCTTAAGTCCAGAGGAACTGCTGGATCAGGGTGCAAATTAGAACAACTTCAGGTTGGAAATCAAACCAGCCTTGAATGGCTTCTACATATAAACACCTTCTTAGCATTAGCTAGGGCATGAATAATCTTAGCTGGGTCAAAGTCCTGCTTGCCACATCTGTTTTTTCATGGGAGAAACAACTCTAATTCACTAACTGAACTCATCATGTGTAAGGGTTGCCATGGGGACATGCTGAGATTGTGCCATTTTAACATTTCTCTTCCAGATTCCTCAATAAGTGACTATGTAGGCTTCTAGGCAATAAATATGCGTATAAAAATGTGAATTACACAAACCAATCCATTATGCAACTTCAAAGCTGCAATATACCCCCACACTTGAATATTAGCTGCTCTTTGCACATTAGCTGTGGGAGCATTCACTGTCCCCAGACACCTCTCTGCCATGAATGTGAAAAGGAAAAACGTTTGGATGAATGTCTCATAAACACAGCTGTCTTTCACAGTGGGCCAAGACAGGGAAGGAGGGAGCTATGAAATGTTTAAGAGAAAGCTTCTGAAGCTTCTTCCTTTTCTGAGACGACAGGGAGACAAGCCCGAGAGCTTACCCAGAAATGCTTGTGTCTTCTCAGTATTCAGCAGTTTTTTCCTTGCCAGGCTTTATGTGGGAGAAGACTTACTGGGGGAAAAAAATAAAATAAAATAAAATAAAAAATATCAGGGTGTAGGAAACAAGAGAAAAAGATGGCAAAGAGGCAAGGAAAAGGGAGCAGAGTGCTGCAGTTAACATTAGCTGATGCAGCATATGATCCATGTCCTGTCACAGGAATAGGGCTGAGGGACAACACAGAAAGTGGCTCTCCCTTGGCACCTATGTCACTACTAAATATGACTCTGCCAGGACTTCAGGTATAAAGAATGGAGGAGTCCTCTAGTGAAAATTAGTAATCCCACTGGAGCCAGTGAAATTTCTCCAGGGATACTGTAAGGCAAAATGGTGCCTGATGAGTATGTCCTAGCTAAGTGGAAAATGCTCTGCATAGATCCTCAAGTACATTCAGATGGCAGGCTGCCCTGTGGCACAGAGCTAGCACAAGCTCAAATCATCATGGCAGCTTTCACTGCCCTGCAACTGCCCTCCAGCCCAAAGTCTGGGACTCTCCATGTTGTCCTAGCCTTGAAGCATGGGTGGCAGCACCTTGAGAACATCTTTGAAGGGAAACCTTATGCATGTCCCCCTTCACACGCCTACCCAGTGCTCTCTGACCCACAGCTGCTCTGGAGATGCCCACTCTGAGTTACACATTGGGACAGCTCAGCTGGCAGCAGAAGCTGGTGTAAACCTGCTCTTAAGTCTAGAGGTGACTTTAGGAAATAGTTTCTGACTTTCCTTCCCAAGTGATGTTTCTGAGAATGAAATTGAGAAAAACCTATGAGCCACAAGGAAGCAGGATCTATAACTATGCTACTTCACGCATCCTGCTTATCAGCACTTTGATAAGGTAATCTTGTAGATCCACTTCAATTTTTAATACGTAGGTATTTTTAACAGGTATTTAAGATGTTAAGGTGAGCCTGGGTCAGGTAAACACATATTTTGCAGGTTTTTGGTGGTTGAATGGGATTAGAATACAAAATATTTTTGATAAATTGGAGAAGCTTCCTGGAAAAAAATCAAGATGGTTCTCAGCAGGGATGAGTGCAGTGTGCACCCAGACAGCCACAGTCAACTAGGCAAATGAGTCTACATTTTGCTGGATGGCAAGTTCTAGAATAACATCTAATAATTAAAGCGGATTATAATATTTGCATGAGTCAATGCTATTGGGAAGGAAAACATCATCCTGAATTCTAAGAAGAGAAGTAAAACCTGAAAGACACTCTACTGACAAGACCTCAGCTGGAGTAGTATGTCCAGTTTTGGGCAAAACACTGCAAGAATGATCTGGAGCAGCTGGAAAGTATGAAAAAGAACACCAGAATATCAGATGTCTAAGAAACATCACCAGTGAATAGTGATTGAGATAATTTGTGTTTATCCCAAAGGAAGCCTCAAAATATACTGTGATAGTATACACAGTATACTTATATATATTGCCTGTGATACAAGGCAATTGCAAAGAGAAAGGGAACAACTTGTTATTGCCTGTTTATATAAGATGTAATAGGCCTAAACTGCAACAAAGAACATTCGGAGGCAAAATTAGGAACTATTCTGTATCACTAAGGATAATGGGGCATAAGAATAGATATGATGGACCTCCATTACTGGAGCCTTTGACTAGGAATTATGGAGTTTTTGGAGGGTGGGATGGGAAGGGAAGACATGTAAATAGATATGATATGATTATTAAGCCTAGATAATACTCATCAGTATATTTTATTGGGCAATAAGTCTCTCTAAAAGGTTCTTCAGTTTGTTTTTATGCAGAAATATCATAGGATCATAGAATGGTTAGGGTTGGAAGGGACCTTTAAGATCATTGAGTTACAACCCACATGCCATGAGCAGGGACACACTCTCAAGGTTTCATCTAACCTGGCCTTGAACACTTCCAGGGAGGGGGCAGCCACAGCTTCTCTGGGCAACCTGTTCCAGTGCCTGACCACCCTCACAGTGAAGAAAAATTACATAGAAAAATTAAGAAACCAGAGACTCAAGAGGTTTTTCAGCTCAAGTGTAGGTTGGTGCCTATAGGTGTTATATGAAGACAAAAGAAAAGCAATTATCTCTAGCTGAGTCTTACCACTCTCTAGGGAAACCATGTCACAGTTTGCGATTACGGCAAGGAGCAAAATACCAGCATGACCTGAGCAGGCTCATTATCAATGAAATCTCAAAATGGCAACATCAATTACACCATACAGTATTAAATTTCTAGCATGAATTTAAGATAGCTAGAGGGGGAAAATAGAAAGTAAGTAGAGTTCTTTCATTCACTTTATCTGAGGAGCCAGCATAATCTTTTGACATGAGATAAAGCAAAGACTCTACCATCTGAAAAAACTTTTACTATCTTGTGTGTGTGGTACATTTCTTAAGACATTGGGTTGGTTCAGGTAATAAAGTAACTCAACAGATGAAGTTATATTAAAGCAACTCCCTTATCAATCAGAATTAACTCTCCACTTCCAACATTTGCTGCTAATGTGTACAAGGAGATAGTGCGACACAGTAATAAGAAAATACACTGTCTGGAGCTAAAAATACCGTAACTCATCCTTGAAAGTTAGTTCTGAGATTAGAAAATTACCCTTTTAATGAAGTGAGAAGCATGTTATTTGACCATCAAACATAACATTGAGTATTTGGTACTGAAGAAAATCCAGGTGTTACTAATAATACATTTCTGCATGAACTCTAGTACTACATAGTAGAAAGGATAAAAATAAGTGCAGTGAAAAGACTCCTACTAGCTCCAGTGCCTAACATCATCAAAGGCCAGATCAGTGAATCAGCACTAATTCATGCTAGACACAGCAGCTGAGATCAGGACTTCAGCACGCCAAACTGAGTAGAAACTCAGTTTAGAGATCATGAATCAAGGAGCAACAGTATAAATAGTGTCCGTAAATGCCTCACTGTGCTTTCCAGGGTTTACAAGTCAGCTTGATCTAGTAGGGAAAATACATCATGGCTTTATTTACAAAAGCAAAACATCAGTGTATGGTTCGCTGCCCTTCCAGCTACCTTAGCAAGGGAAATTAGTTGCATCCATGTGCCCTTTCAGTGTTTCCCAATAGCATATCTTGTTAGACCACATAGACACCAAACAACATATTTTCTCAAGACTGAAGCACTGTGCTGATGGCAGAAGGGCTGAGCTGCTGTGAACACCACCGCTGGGTAGCAGCACCGTGCACGACTCCTGAATACAAGCCTACGCAAGGCATCATGCCCTGGTTAAGCATGGTTTGGACTGCTGGCCCTGCAGACCAGATATTCCCATTTCTTCAGTGACTCACTTTGTGCAGCAGCTTTAGCAAGGGAAGTCCAGGCAGCTGTGGTGCTTCCAGCTCTCATGACACATCGCTCGCTCATAGTCACCAAGCTGCTGGAAATTGATTCTTGTTTCATCTCTTTAACACAAAATGCAATTTACCTCTCAGAGGAGGAGATTTGTGAAAAAGAAGAAAACAGTTCCAAAATTAACTTTGGTCACAGAAAACAAAATTTTAATTTACAGTTCAAAGCTACCTATTAGTGAATGGTACCCAGAGGAGGAAAAGCATGCAGCTATCTGAAAAGGGTCCAGAATTCAAATAAAGTGTTTCCAGGTAAGCTAGCCAAATTGATCATAATTACTCTTGGGTGAGCAGACCAAAGCCTGTAATCTGGGGACAGCATCCTACTATTATGTGTGTAATCCGATAAATACTGTAGGGCTGGACTGCAACTCACTTTTCAATAAGAGACATAAATAAATAAATAAATAAGTTAAAACACTGTTGCGTGCAGAAGCTCCATTATCAACAACTCACTTTTCAATAAGAGACATAAATAAATAAGTTAAAACATTGTTGTGTGCAGAAGCTCCATTATCAACAGCAGCAATGCTGCCTTTTACAAGCTCTTTTAGAAAATACTTGTGCATCCTAGATGCGTAAGATACGTTTTCAAAAGCAATTTATGACACTGAGAATTAGCTATTTAAAGACCATTGAAGATTTGGGGTTTAAGGCCAGATTTTTGAAGCCTCAGGACATAGGTCACATTTTTAAAGGCAGAACTCCAACACTGATCATTGAAACAGTTTTTAAAGTTCTACATTTAATTTCCTAAATCACTCCTGTTTCCTTCAAGAGTTGCACCATACTGATGAACAGGTTATGGTTAGACATGTTACTTCCAGGAAATCATTAGCTGAGGTTTCTCCTGCAATTGTAATTCAGCCCTACCAACATTCTGCTAGTGCATCTTTTCAGCTCCACGGACACATTGCTAACACACAAAACTCCTCTACTTCTCCATCAAGCAGGTTATCATGGCTCTATGAGGCAGGAAAGCACATGAGAAGACATAGCCACAGCACACAGGAGAGCAGCCCGTGTCTTCTCATGGACAGTTTTTGCTCCCTTATCCTGTTGTACAGGCCAATGGCCAATCCATGATGCTGAGTATGATGAAGTAAAGAAACACAGGGAGAGCCCTTCCTTACAACGTGTCCTTACACAGGGAACAACCGTACTGCAGCATAGGGAGCAAACATTTACTTTGTGCTTATCAAAAACCCAATCAACAAAAATCTACAGCCTCTGTTGAAAATGAAATTACATTAGGAGTAATATAAAAGTAGGCTACCCCCTTGGCCATGGCAAATTTGTTTTATTCAGATTGTCCAGTTTTGCAAGGAGGGTTTATTGGATTATCTAGTTTCACAGAATTTGCCCCATTTAATTTTGTTATGAATATTAAGAGAGCTGGTACCTAAACTTGTGAGGGCAGGGAATGGGGGTTTTCATTTGTTCATCCAGCTTTGATGAACACTGTGTAGTTCCATTTTCATACTGCAGTGGTAACACTTCAACCAGCATCGTAACCAGGAGAGCTGATCGGCAAGCATTCAAACCAAAGGATTATCTTCTGATTGAGGCAGAGGAGCAGGACTCTGGAGACCTGATTTCTTTTCTTTTCTTTGATCAGTCACACAAACCCTGCATTACACTGAGCAAGCCAATTAATAGCTCTGTGTCTCTGTTCTTCAGCAAAAAAAGAGAGGAGGAATGTTTTTTTCTTTCACTTTTCCTCTCTTTTCTCTGCACAGATGGCCAGCTCTGCATATTGTTTCTTATTGATTGGTACAGTAAGGGCCTGATTTCTGTTTTGCCCTTCAGTGTTTCCAAAGTGCAAAACAAAAAAAAAAGTATTCTACATTTTCAGGATCTTCTTACATTTTACGTGAATAGTGAAGAGTGACCAAGTTCTCTTCTACTTAAATTTGGCTTAGGGATTTCATCACTGCCTTTCATTATTATAATTTGCTAATACTTATCTGGAAATGGTTGTAAGCCTCGGAAAACACCCCAAAAAATTATTTTACAAAAAAGATCTGTAAAAAGGAACTGTACATGTGGGTGGGTAAGAGACTGGTTTTGTGGATCAAAGTAACAGTAGTAGTTGTGCTACAGCCATGATGGTTAAAGGATGTAAGCAAAGCAAGTTTTCTAGCGAGGTAGTATCTATTACTGGCACAGCTATGTGAATTAGACAGCACAGGCAGGGTGCCAAATACACAAGCCCTAGTTCAAATATATGGAGGTATGCACAGTTCTCAGGTTGGGAATTCTGAAGTACCTGTGGAAAATTCAGAGGTCCAGTCTTCTGCTCTCCTATCCTCTTCTCCCTCCACAAAAAGTGCCAGTATATGTGCTGAAATACCAGTGAATGGGCAAATACCAGCCTCCTTCAAACCTTGCATCCGTGCACATAACATTAATATATGAATAGCTATTACAGGGGCCAGAAAAAGAGTTTGTTTTCATTTTCCCATCTCCACACCGCAGCTGACAGCTCAGCGCTTGAGCTGCAGTGATGGACTATGACTGTACCACAGTTTCCTTTCAACTTTGCTTATACAAGATGCTGATGATTTGGACAGCTCAACATCAGAGAGGAATAATTTACTGCTGTGCTCCTCGCTGTACTATATCTGTCTTCCTCTAGCTGCAGCTTATGCTACTGAAAAGAAAATATATTCTTATTTTAATTTTCTGCATGCTTACAGGAGAGAATCATTGTTTTGGTTATGATATAATAAATACCAACTTGGACCTGTGCCACGTTAATAGATGGCTATCAGGCATAACAGCAGGAGAGGCATAAGAACGTCTATTTTTCAGTCTTAGAAAAAAGCTTAATAACAGCAGGACATCAAACAACGTGTTCAGTTGTTCCTAGTTTGTTTGTAATGAGATAACCCAACTACAGATTTGCATCTGGAGTCATATGGTTGTCCAGGTTATCCTACGTGCCATTGCGCACCTCGGCCCTGTTAGGAGGACACATCGTAGCCCATTTGCTGTTCTTTCTAATGGTATTTCAGAGGCCATCTGCAGAATGTTTTACTAATTCAAAAGAAACCAAGCCATTACAAATTGGTGTGAACATTTGGCGGCTATTCATGGTTAGATTTCAGCCTAATTTGACAATGACCTTTTGCCGGATGTTAATTTTGCTTCCTGTAGTTTTTCATTAAAGGAATGTAATGAAGATACAAACTCCTTGGTATAAATCATTAAAGACTCTGACTAGCAATGTGATAGCAAAAGGTAGAACCTTCCTCTCCTATTTTTTTCTTGTTCATATTTTGACATACCCTTAAAAATTAATATTTTTGAAAGTGGAAGACTCAGTGGCCTGCAGAAATAAAGAAGTCTTAATAAGACACCATACTGTGTTTCATGAGAAGCCCCTGTTGTATCGCCACTGGCAAAATACAGGAGGAGTAGTCTGTAAGAAACTTTCTGAATGAAGACAGCATGTGCACACAGAACGACACCGTGTGTCTGGAAATCCCATGCTGTGAGCCAGAACTGAACTGCCCCAGCAGTGCTGGGCATGCATGAGATCTTTAGTCACTAGAAAGCTCTAGGATGATCTTCACTACCAGCTTTTTTGTAGCGCTATTGCTGAAATGGAGGGTGTAGCGTGCATTGCTTATTAAGGATTCATTTCTGTGTGCCCTTCAATGTGCTGCAGTCTAGCCTGCCATTCAAGCAAATGCATCTCACAGGAGTGCCTCATAAGCAATCTGTACACACATCAGATGGGGAAATTGCAATGCTTTTGAAACTGAAGCAGTTTCGTACTGCGTTATCACTGTCAGATATGCTTTAAAGACCAGATCTTTCTTTGGCAATGCCAGAAATAGTGAGTTTTCTCACATTCTTCACTTGGAAACAGAGAGTTATTGGAGTCTTTGCTTCTCTTCTGAGCAGGATCAGCTTTTGTCTATTTTCTAGACTAGGGAGTACTTTTTCTGTGCTTCCCGAAGAGCTATGCTGCTCCTTAGTAAAGCAGCAAGGGACTTGGATTGGTTGGGCAATTGGACTAGAGCAGTTCTGTTGGGATTAAACTGAAATGTTTCACTTGTCCAACTAGTTTGCTCATTCTATCTAACTCCTTCTAAAGGTAAAAACCTAAACTGAAAAATATAACCCCAAAAAAGGAAAAAATTACAAAGCTGAATAATGTAGTTAACAGTTTATTTTAAAGATATTTTGTTATTTTAGAATTCTGGTCACCAATAGCAACTGCACGAGTACCTCAGATACTGTCAGTGAAGTGGGCTAACCTGAGCATGCTTTAAGAAATAAATTAATAAAATTTATTTAAGAAATAAATTAATAAAACTTGAACAGTAACCATAAGCTTTTCTCCTCCAATATCCTGATGTTCCCATTCCAAACATATTTGTAAAGATCTCATATCTGTAAGGGAATTTTATTGAATAATCACAATCATAAAATTCTTAAATATTTACAGGAAAACAACAGATCTAGAGACTTCTACTTTTGCCAGTAACTTGGTTGTTGCCTTGAAATTTAGCAAAACCACAATAGGTTAGAAGTGGCTGAAGATCTGCAAACTGGACATGAAGATATACCTTTGTCCTTCAAAGTTATGTATTAAATGACGAAGAGAGTTAGTATTCAAACATGCACCATAAAACCATTCAGAGTGTGGAATGCAGACACATTTTAAGTGTCTTAACTACGCCCACTGCAGCAAGCAATAGCACTGACAAGCTTGAAGCAACATTTCAGCAGTTGTTGCTGGCACCTAAGGCACTGATGAGAGCTCTGGACCTTGCCTACACTATTCCCATGTCCTGTTATTGATTTTGTGGGTTTTGATTTCTGGATGGAAGATCTTAACTTTATGATACAATATTGGAGAGTGTTTTGCAGCTTCTGTTGCTTGCAGGGTCACCGTAGGGTATGTGTCTGTTACCTGCTCATCAGTTAAGTAAGAAACTGGACCCTCTGACACGGCACGTATTTTCAGCCCTGTTCCTAGATACCCAAGGCAATGCCAATATTTTTAAAAATCCTCTCCACACATGTCATGAACAGAAAATAAGACGGATGTCTGTGATTTCTTAAATATTGTACGGGAAAAAATCTAGACCTTCCTTCCTGATCTTCACACCCTACTTAGGCAAGGCTTTTGCTGAAATCTATGGCAGTTTTGACTGAATAAGGACAGTAAGACTTGATCCCATTATAATAATACGAAAATCTGAATTTGAAACAAGATATATGCCAAGGAAACTCACAGAAATTCCTTGTACAAAGAATTTATCATATTTTATGTAAAGGGAGAACAACATGGCAGAGATACAGACTGTCAAGATACTTTCAGAGTCAGTGTTTCCAGTACAACAAATATTCATTTTATACAATGGAGTACAAAGCTATGAATCATCTTGTATTTGAAGTGCAAAATCAATAAAAAGTCATGAATATAGACAGCTACATGTTGTAATCACAATCTTTTACCAGTTCTATTCAGACTCATTACTGGAACTAACTCCCAGGTTAGTTTCATCTTCAATGGTCTAACTTTTTTTTTTTTTTTTTTTAGTGTACAAGGGATTTCTAGTTAAATAACACAACTCTATTATGGGTCTGTTAGCTATGATTTCTTTATTTCTATCTGACTTCAAGTATTACAGCAGTTACAAGCCACACAAAGCAAGAAAAAAGGTATTTCTGTAGCTGATCAAAGCCCAGTGCTTCATTTGCTCCATAGCCTTCTCACCAGTAACTAGTAGTTTCTGTGAACTAGGCACAAGAAATCCTGATTACTGAACAACCAGAGAAAGATTCTCTCAGTTTTGACTGAGACAAGGCAATAAAGCTAATTTGTAGGCTGCACTGGCTCTCAGGTGGAAGCAAGTGACAAAAGCCACAATGAAAACAGGTCAAGATGAGGAACTCAAAAAAGTAAAAAAAGCCATCAGTTTAAAAAGTGAAATGGATGGGAATGTGGCAGAACAAGAGGGTAGGCTCCACCGAATGAGAGGGCAGAGCAAAATCAGGATCATGCGGGTAAAGATTTTGCATGCAGTGCCACTTATTTGTTGTCCAACAGTGAGATCCAGACCTACTCTGGGGACAGAGTAACCCCCAAGTAGCTGCTGCCTATGGAGCAAATCAGTTCCTGAAAGCTCATACTTTCTCACCCTGTAGAGAGGCTAGTCTGTAATCAAAAGCCTCATAAAACTTGCAATATTTTTTTTCCTCTGCACTCCTGCCTTTTTTTTTTTCCCCCTATAATAATTCTCCCTGGCATTTCCTATAGGAAAATAGCATGCTGAGAGGTTTGGGTTTTTTTTCTTTTCTTGAAAGGAAATTATCTTGCTAACATCTCCTTGACATTTCAAATGAGCCATCCATTCCTGCATGAGGACCCCACAGCTGGAGGCAGAGAGCTCTTCTCCTTGCAGTCACACCAAAGCCAGGCTGCCAGTTCCAGGTCCCAAGCCGTCTCCTCGGTAACATGCATCAGGCAACCGCATAATGCACTCAGACGTAAGAAAAAACTCTCTGAGAATTTCCAGATGGGTGACATACATCAAGACCTCATGGCTGTGACAGACACAGCTGTTTTTAAAATCAGAATTGTAATCCAAATGCAGTTTTTTTAGGATGAAATCTTATTTTTCTATTGATGGCAACATTAAAGCCTCAGTTGAGCATTGTATGGGGACTCCAGTGTGTGCTCCTGAGACTGCTGAAATCTTTGCAGGGGATGGGCTACACCGAGACATGGCATGTGCCAAATCAGTATTCAAGTTTTAATCTTTAATTACTAAGGAAAGACAAATAATATAATATTTTTTTTCTCTGTGCATGGGTATACACACATACACATTTCCCTTCTCATGAGTAAATATCACACCCTGACTTTGGGCCATCATTTGCCATATGATGTGTGAGAACATTTTATTGCTCTCTTTTAGGATTTATTCCTGTTTGGAAGAAAATGGAAGCTAGCTGTGAGCAATGCCGTGCTGCTGACAAATCTGTTATGCCAAGTGCTTTGTTCCTCATGAGCAAGTAAGATGAAGTGAGCTGTGCAGGCTGGGTACTGCAGGCTGAGGCCCCGAAGAGATGGCTGTTAAGAAAACTATTAATTTGAGCTTTTGGAGGCATTTCTAACAGGGGCTGCCCCTGTGATTCATTGCTTCTCTCCTAATACCTCTCACCTGCAAGTCACCAATCCATCTGGCTGGCGGCAAACTGAAGTGTAGATCTCCTAAGTAGCTCAGCTTTTGCATTCCCTGTTTTACCCTGAAGTTGGAGATGCTTTAAAACACATTTTTAAGCATTTTGGAAAGTACTAAATATGAAATACTAAATAATCAGTGGAAATCTTAAAAACAAATAAACAAAAAACAGCAAGAAAAAAACCCCAACAAACCCCATTGAACTTTTTTCTCCTTTTTTCATTTAATTTAAAAAGCATAATTAAAAACTGTTGTTAATTTCAGTGTAAACTATGTGAGAAAACCTCTTTTGTCATAGGCATGTTGAGCATCAGCCAAAAGTGAAGCTAATGGACTGGGAAGAGTAACTATGGAGATTTCTATCTCTGGAAAGGTAGTGTCAAGAATTAACGGCTATGATTACAAGTAGAGCCAAACAGACATTGCCTCATAAAGCACACTTTTGTATGTTTATTTGTAAGCTATTCCTAGAATGAGAAAGCTTCTAGAGAACCACTCAGTTTTGATGAATGTTGACACTGATGGGCAGGTATTCTTCCCGCCTATTAGCTCACTTAAGGTGGTGCTCAAGGCTCAGCACCAGAACCACGGGGAGTGTGGATTTCATGGGTTTCTCCAGGCTCTGTGGCACCTCCACATTGCTTGGGGGCTGCCTCATCAGGAAGCCTCACTAGAAGCAATGCATTTCTTTAGGAAAGCTTCACAGTTCTCCCGTGCTTCTGCCAAGGGTGAGCACCACCTTCTCTTCCTGCCCATACCCATCTCATTCTACCCAGGAACTACCTGGGGAAAATAAGTCATCAGACAGTTCGTGTTTGAGTGTTTTCCAAAACTACAGCTTTTGCATGTCAGCTTATCCCACCGGTAGGTGACTTGGTGATTCAGCCAGGTCAACTGGTAAGCTGCCACATTTTCTGGTCTTCAGGTAAACCTACCACACCTAAAGGGAGCCTGTCTGTATACACTGATCATCCAGAAACAACAGTTAACAAACTAACTTCTATTCCTGCAACACAGAAGACACTACTTCATTACAAATCAGAGCCAGAAGCCTGACAGAGCAAACATGTCTGGTGAAGAATCTCATCATTTCAGTTTGTGAAATGTTACACAACAAAGTAATAATCATGGCCTTCCTTGAAGGACAGTTAGGTAACACATTCATTAAAGCTTAGCTGAAGGAGCCTCTCAGAGATCAAAGACTTAATCTGCAGGATTCAATGATTCTTGCAAAAGTGACATTCAAGACCTCTGGATATTTTTAAATACCACATTTACTATTTTTCCTCACAGAAAAGGAAGAAAATGTACACAACAGTACCCACTAGTGCTTCACTACAACTCCTTTTCAGTGATCTCAAGTTAAAAATGCAAATGTTAATATTAAAAATATGTGAAGCTATGTACACAGTTTGAACAAGTGGAAAAAATTATAAACAATATTGAAGTGTGTGACTGACACCTGACATCACAGCACCGATTTCCTGAAAATGCAAAGACCTGTGAGACTGCACATCTCAGCTCTTTTCAAAGGAACCTAATGTCATTAGATGCCAACTTCACTGATCCTCTTCCTATGGCTTTCATCTACCCCTGCCTGAGTAGCAACAAAAGAACCCATTTTTAATTGTGAAATAGCTCATTTTCTGCTGAAATTTAAAAGACTGCATATGGTATGTGATTGATAATGCCCATTCAGCAGTAAATAGGTCTTCCACTGCTGGCAATGCTGTGGGAATACTTTATAGGTAGAGGAAATGTAACTTATCAAAAGGGATATCCCCCTTGTCATTGGAAAAAGGTGTGAGCACGCATGTGAGGGAGGGGATTGTGAACCAGTTCAGCTCTGGTGCTATCTTACTGTCCTCCACTTGCCACGTAGCTGGGGCAGCACAGAGGAGTGTGCAGAGAGAGAGGCACCCACACCACCACCAGTTCCCCCATCTCCCTCTAAGCAGTCAGATGGTGTGAGGAACTGCACTATGGACTTGTCTCAAAGATTGTTTGCACAAGACCACCAGATATCTTGGAGCCACAGGGTGATAAACTTATCTCAAAGATTGTTTGCAAGGATGGCTGCAAGACCACCGGTTTCTGGGAATCCCATTCTGTGAAGGCGCCCTGCCCGCAGGGGGGTTCTTCCCGGACGTGTCCCTGCCCAAGTGCTGGGGGGGCATGAAGAAACGTGCCATTGCTATGGAAACTACAGCCCTCGAAGGGGTATTTAAGGAGGACCAGCACAGGCAAGGGAGCAAGCTGTTGGCGGCAGAGAGACAGGAGAGAGACAGAAGACAACCACCTGACCGCACCGCACCGCACCTCGCCACGCCGCATCACCACTGGAACGAGCAACTGAGACCTCCTCGCCCACCCCTCACCGTCGCCTCGCCGCTGGACCCGTGGTGGTGACTATTCTTGCTCCCCTATCCCGACTCCTTGCTTGATTTCCCATCTTTCGTTCCATCCTGTCCTATCGCTATCCTCTTTATTACTCTTCTTTTCTAATAAAAGGTGTTCTGGCAGTACGGCACGTGACCTCATTTGTGTCTTAATCTCGCTCTTGGGATTATATCGAAACCTTCCCCGACATCGGATCGGGATATTTAAATGATCCCCGATATCGGATCGGGACAGATGGTGAGGACAAAAAGCTCTTTTTCATATTCAAGGGGACAAAGAGGACCAAACAGTGAAAGGGCGGCCTCTTCCCAGCCTGACAAGGGCTGCGGGTGCAAGAGCTAACCCAGGCTATCACTTGTCAGTCCTTTATGCCTGCTAACAGTAGGATTTGTGAATGCAACCCTTGGAGGAGAAACCCAGAAGGATGATACCTGTTATTTGACAGTATTTTTCAGAGGACAAAGAGATTTTTTAAAAAATAAAACAATCTGTATATGCCACAGCACCAAACACAGATGGTACAAGGGGACTTAGTAACTGGCAGTCTAATGAGCTCCCCAATGGTTATTGGACTGGTTAGGTTGTTAGAGGCAGGAGTGTCCTGGTAACTCCATCAGTACCACATTGTGGTGGTTTGGGTGGATTCACCCTTTTGCCTGCAGCTTGCAGCCAAACACAGCCTGCTCTATCACCCTCACCCAGGGAGCAGGGGAGAGAATTTGGAAAGAAGGGCAAGGACTCACAGATTGAGATAAAAACTATTTACTAATTAAAAGAAAATGATAATGATAACAACAGTGATAACAGACTATAAAAATGAGTGACACACAGTGCTCACCGCCTGCTGACCAATGCCCAGCCTGTGCCAGCTAACGATCCCGGAGCCGAGACGGTCCCGAACCGAAACCCTGGAAGAGTGAGCCCGAGCGATCCCCGAGAGAATATACCCTGTCTTCCGGTCAGCCCTGGTTAATGTACTGACATGACGTGATATGATCTGGAATATTTCATTGGCACATCCAGATGCCAGTTTTGGGTTTTGCTATTCACTGCGCTTCCCTCTCCCAGTCCTAATGCAGCTGTGAAGCAGCCAAACACCGTGGCCTTGAGCTCCAGCAGCAACACAAGTACTGTTATCAACATTCTTCTCATACTAAGTCTGGGCTGAAACACTGAAAGTAAAATACAGCTCTTCTAATTACTAAAAAGAAAATTAACTCTATCCTAGCAAAACCAGGACACACTTGCACTGGGGAAGGGAACAGAAATAGGAGAAAAAATGAATAGGAATAAGAGTATGAGAACATAGCCAGGGGCTTAGAAAAAGACCTTTAACAACATGGTCATTATATTAGAAATCTAGGAGCTGCTTTAGGCAGCACTTCGACAACTCGTAATAGCAAAAAAGTAATATAAAAGAAAGATAAAGCCTTTTGAACAACAAAAGTCTTCCACTCCTTGAATGGACAAAATAATGTCTATCTGGTAGTTTTCCTGCTAGCTGGAATCATATCCTTTCCTTGCAATACACATTGTTTATTGCAGTGCAATTTTTCCCAGAAACTATAAGAGATCAGCAACCCATTGCTCTACGTGCAGTAAAAACACAAAGCAAAGAAATATTGTTACTCTACAGTGTCAATAATCTGAGGAAATACGATAAAGGGTCAGACAAAATAATTATCACTTATGAGAGAGAAAAGAAGGAAGGGGCATATGTCTAGCTGCAGGTGTGACCGTACATACCATTCTGCCTGGTGCTACTTGAGGAGGAAGAGAGCAGTGAATCTATACATTTGATTAGCCCAGCTTAACAGACACAAAATGCTGAAAGAAAATAAAACCTTCCTGAAACCACACATGCAAGACTGGAGTTTATCCTCCACAGAAATACTAAAAGTAAAATTAAATGCCTTGGAACATGTTGGATCAGTTTGGGAAAAAAACCACACAAATGGAATCTGAGAGTTAATCTGGAAAGTATTTTTCTATGCAGATTTGTTTTTCAATGGAAGACACCACAGCAGTTTTAAAAATCTGTTTTAGCTACACAGAAAACTTCTAACAAACCAGGGGACTGATTTTTCATCTCCTGACCTGGGGGCACCTGCCTCAAAAAAACAAAGTTCGCAAACAATTTATCTTCACAGGTGCCTGAAAACATAACATGCCTCAGCACTTCTATGCCTGCTGGGTCTTCGAGCAGTGTGAGAGCTATCCAAGGGAAGCATGTCGTTTGCCAGAAATAAGGCTCCAATGAAGCTGGTTGTGTCTCTGTTAGTTTATTTTCTCATGAGTAATGCCAGCACTTCCTCCAAGGTGCTATCATTCACAGAATGGCTTGAGAGAAGCCCACATTGCAGAAATCACAACCAATTCCCTCCTACAATACTGGTCAAGAAGCCCATAATCACTCTGTTCCTCTTGTCATCTTCCAGAACATGATGCAGTGGTAATAACTTGCTCAAAGTGCCACAGGCACTGCCATCATTGTATTGCAACATTAACTGCTTGTCTCTCCAAAGCCATCCCTACAGGACATTTCATTACCAGCACTGTTTTAAAGTAGTGGAATGAAAAACATCTAGTACATGTTCTTCAGGGCCTTCAGGAGTTTTTCAGAATAAAATTAAGTCTGAAGAACCTTTCTCCTCTTGTATGCAAATACTCCTGTTAGGGTAAAGCAGTAGTTTGCTTTGCAGCACACAGAAAATGTGTATGTGGATGTACATCTGATGAATAAGAGTAGGAATACTGTAAAGATAGAGAATAACACAGAGCAATAAAAGCTGTTGAGAAAGATGGGAACAGCAGTCCTGGCTGACAAGATAGAGGACATTCAAATAAACTGAAGAAACACATTTCTGTTTCTTGTCAGACTAGTAAAAACAAGACAAGGGAATAACCACATCGTGCTTGACATGCACTGAGTGCATCTTTATGCCAAACATCCATTCAATGTTAGCAAGATTCAGCCTCAGGCTGCGCACTAGGAATAAGAACAAAGAAAGCTACGTTTTAGATAATTTTCTGTGTACACATTATTTTTCAAAAGACAGAGCTTTTCATATTATAAATGAAACTTTAGATATTTGCTTGAATAGTCTATGTTGGAAATATATTTGGTCCTAGCTTCCTTCATAGTCAAAGGAAATACATTGACTTGCCCAGAGTATGGTCAAGATTTTGCAGATACCTGTGGGGATTATCAAGGAAACCTAAGCCAGGTCTAGCTGTACCTCAAAGGCAAATGGAGACATTGGGCAGTGCATGGCATGCCTGGTCATCTTCACTATCCAGATGAGAAGACCTGTTTAGTGATTTGTATTGGTTTCTCACCCGTATATCAGTATACCAGCACACAAGGGAAGAGAAGGTGGTACATGCCCAGGTCTTGCCTGAGCAAAGAGGGATGAAGCCTGGTTTCTCCCTGGCCCACAGACACAGACCACGGACCTAACTTGAATCTAGGCTAAGCACCAAAACTTAAGCAGTCAAAACTGAGCCTATACATCTAGTCTGTACCTAGACTAGCATCGCACCACTCCCACTGACACCCATTTAGCGATCCTTAGGTAAGGATCTATACCTACACCCAACTAAAGAAGCAGGGATTGAAGGGAGTAGATACGTACACAGTGGAAAAAACACAGTAAAATACATAAATAAATCACATTGCCTTTCAAAATCTATTTTAAACCTGTGTGGGTTTTCTCTGATCTTCTCTCCCCCTCAACTTTTTCCCCCTTTAACACAATTGAATGAAGATTAAAAAATTTCAAACATGTCATTTTAGGTACCTGAAGCACTTTTAACTAACTCTGTTTATAGTACAGCTAAACCACAATCTGATAATGCCAAGCAATCTATCATCGTAGGTTGCACCAAAGGATTAATTGAAGGTTTATTCTGCAGAGTGTTATGCTATTCTTATAAAGAAAAGCACGTTACCTCAGTTACTGAGGCTGTAAGTTTTTAGTTCAGTGATTCACATTTTTAATACACTTTCAGTGACTAAGAAGGGGGGGTTGGAGCAAGCTTTAGGGGACTGTTATGCTGGAATCACTTACTTTACATTTCATGGCAATTTATTTATGTCCTTCTTAAAAACAAAAAACATAGAGGTAAGACTGTAGAACAAAACCCAATTCACTATCACTGTGTTCATTTGTCCTCTATCTCTATTCCTTCATGCCACACAGACCTCCTGGCAGCCCTTGTTATTGGGCTTCACAAAACAAGCTCCCTCTTTATCACTCTCAGTTTTTACTTGAAGACTTGTTTTAGCTGCAGTGTCCACTATATGTTAATCAACAAAGCCCATGGAAGAGAGATCTTCTCTCCACTTTCATTGCAGCTTTCATGCTTCTTCATGCAGAACCTTAGCTTTTTCTCTTCCAGTTGATGAGCCTGAAAACTTTTAAAGATGGGATTTTCTTATCCCTGAAGCTTACAGCAGGCTGAAAATACCACCATCAGTGAACGGATCCTAATTATGGAGGTTATCAGTGAACACTATTCAGAAAACTGCTGAAATAATGTTGAACTGTAATTCAACATTCACTGTTATTAGGCAACGAGTTTGGAGAAATCTGAACCATTTGTTCAGATTTGCTTTTGCTGTGGTTGCTTCCTTCCTTATTTGATTGCAGATACAACTCAAAGAAGTAAGAATAAGCCAAATAGGTTATTTATACTTTTGCCTATGACAGACCCAGGATACAGAAAGTCAAATAAAAAATATCTTGTATGAGGATTTGCAAATCCATGCTGTTGCATGCATTTCAAAACATATAGTTCAATTTCATAACTTTTGATCTGGGACAAGTTTGTCAGCTTTTGAGTAAATTTAATTTGATGCACACTTCTGGAAAGGGACAAAAAAATACACAAATCTCTCTGGATTTCGTGGTATTTCAGCCTCAAGTCTTGCACCATTCTGTTCTTGTGCCTGGTTTGCCACAGTGACAGCTGAAGTAACACAGCTTAACACAGAAAGCTTAGTGTATGAAGGTAGTTTCAATAAATGAGAGAGCAACCCACAGTATTCTGTAGTAACCTGATGAAGTCCTGATGCAGGGAGACGTACATGCTAGCTCGTGGGATAGGAGTGTGATCTGTTGCCAGACTGGCTGGAGTATCATGGGAAAGCTGCACCAGCTCAAGCTAGGCTTGATACAAGCAGCAAGCCTCTCCCTATGTCCAAACCCAAGTTTGCCTGCAGAGAGGCCCACTTGGATCATCAGATTAACCCTGGAGAACCCATCTGGAGTGGTGCTAAGCCATTGCAGCAGACCTTGACATTGAGGCAGTTGCACTTGTGAAGCACCCCAACTTATGCCCTGACTGCCACAGAACTTCACACATCACCACATCACCTCTACTACACACCACACATCACCTCTACTCCTGCCACGCAGCAGAGGCAAGTGGTGGGACCAATCTTCAACTGGTAAAAATCAGCATAATCCCATTCATTTTACCAGAGCAGTACTAAGCCACAGAATACAGCCCTTCTCCTGTCAGTCTGTCACAAGTAATCACCTTGCTAAGGAAAACATCATTTTATGTTGTTCAGGGTTTTCCAAGGAAAACATATGCCATTCTGCTAAAATAAATTATAACAGTGATTAAATAAAACCTGAACTGCATAGTTATAATCTTGTCACTACTGTATAGAAAGATGGGGCACAAGTGCCTGCCAGAAGGGTATTGTATAACTCAAATGCAGTGGGGAGTTCCTAACCATTTAGTGCACCACAGAGGCAGTTTCCTGGATATATAGCAGTAGATCATGGGAAAGGCCTGTTTCTTGGGCACAATGATACCTAGCAGATATAATTGAGAATTTTCTAATAAAGCCTGCATTTAGGACTGCCACCTGCCCAATGTGCTGTATTAGTGATGATGGAGCTGGCAATGCTGGTCGTCATTTTTGTGGCTTTTCTCCTGCAGAATCAATATTCAGGGATAGCAGAAGAAGAGGAATGTGAGTTTCTGGGAATTTGAGAATTACTTACAGAGCATCATCACAAAATTAATGAGAGCCACATCCTTGGCCATACATGGCTACTCTGCCATTGCTTCACTTCATTGTGTGGAAGATTATGAGACCTAAGGAAGTTTGGCTTTGGCAGGATAAAAGCTAGTTATAAAATCTCATGGTGTAGATAAATGTGACTGGACTCAGTGCCACAGAGGCTGATGTGACTGCTAGAACACGTTGGGATTAAGTACACGTTGGGATTAAGTATTGCTTACTAGTTCTGGCTGATGGGAAGAAAGGAAATGGAAATTTTAATGAATTTAAAGTAATGGGTGGCCACAAGTGTTGTAAGTAAAAAAGGAGGGAATAGGAGGAAAATAGAAGTGGGGAAGAAGAAAACTCAAAATGCCCTGGTCAGACTAATAGAACTGTGTAGACAAGTGAGTCAAGCAATTAAACATAACAAAATCATGAAAGAGAATATGAGAATATGAAATAAGAGAAAGCTGAATGTTAAGATTATTTTTTTAAGAGACATCATGATAAGTGCTACTTTCTATTAGTCTAACATAAGCTAGGAGTAACTCTGTTGCCATTAGTAAGCAACATGAATATCAGCAAAAAAATCAGATTCTATACCAGTGCATTCATGAGCACATTTTTACTACCATAATGCAAAGGAAATAATTCTAACACAGTGGAATGAAAATTAATTTCAACCACTGTCTATATTTCTGGTTGCTTATATTATAAAGACAAACAGATTTTTTACAGATGTGGAACAGATAGAACTGGGAAAATGGAGGGATTTGAAACTACTAGTTAACTTAAAAACCAAAATCATATCAAGGAGAACAGAGGTGGATGCAGAGGAGATTCATGGTAAAGGCATGTAATTCTGTTTTGTACTTCCAAGACTTTAATCTTTTTAAACTAATACAAAGCACAATAATTATGCTAACACAAGATATTCTTGATTCAAAGTAGTTAAGTGAGAAGAAGCTGACATTAAACACATGGGTTCAAGGAAAGGAGAAAAGAGGGACAGGCATAAGAAGCAAAAGCATTTTGAAATTTATGTAGATAACAAAAGCATTGGGACTCCTTAGAAGAACATTACATAGATAATAACTTACGGCACTCCACAGGAGGACATGATACCATAGAGCAACTCAAAGAGAAATGGGGGAAAGTCAAGTTTTAATACCATACATAGAAGAAAAAGCACAAACTGGGGCTGGCAGAATTCATTAGGTCCTGTAAAGTAGAGTGGGTACCTCCTAACCACAACCAGAGCAGATTATTGTAACATCTCCTGTCCTCTGTTTCACTCAGTAAAATCTGATGAATAAAGCAAAAAAAAATTAAAATACTTTTCATGCTATCCATTCTCAGACTGAGGGCAACTAAAAGAAGTATGAGTTAATAGGAAATCTGTTTCCTCTGATTAATTTACCGTGTAATATAGTGTTTTCCTCAGATTTGAATTTACGAATAACATAAATAAAGGTAATGGTAAATAATTAATATGCTGAATAGCCATGAAAATAGTATTTTCAGCCAGATGATCATCTAGTACCAAAATAATCTTTAATGCATTCTGCAATTGTATTTGAAAGGTTGAAGACTAATGAGATGAAATGAGCAATTCTTTGATGTTATAAATTGAAGACTCTTTCCAGAATCCCATTATTATTTTAAGGGTAAAATGACATGTCAATCAATGCATTCAAAACAAGACTGAAGTCATCTGGCAGGCTAGTTAATTCCAGTATAATATCATAGTTTATGTTCAGAACAGTATCACAGAATACACAATAGCTACTGTAAAGCTATTTGAGCTTTATTGAGCCAATTCACAAAACCCTTGCTGAATACATATAAAAACCTTCTTCATAAATCTCCCTTAAGATTAAGTCAGAGTGACTTCTGCCAAAATATGAGTTTAAAAACAGAAAAAGAAATCATATGTTTAGGATATAAGAATTAGAGAGAGAAAATAGAGCTACAAACGTGAAAGCCAGTCAAAGTCACCCTGAATTTGAAAGTGTTGGCTCATGTTACAGTTTTAGATTGAAGAATGGTAGGATGGAAGAGCAATCAAATACTGTTGTGTCTGGGAAAACCCTAGAGTTGATGTACCAGGTATGTAGATTTGTCTAGGCAGTGGATTTGTAAGGTGTTAAATGAAAAAATATCTCCACCCTTGTATAAAGCAATTTCTTTGCCACAGGAAATGCCATTCAGAAATCTTATGGTTCTCACATAGTTTTGGATTGCCAGAGGTGACATCTGCAGAAGTCTAGGAGAAGGCAAATACAGTTGTCTTTATCCTCTGGTTAGACCTATTAGAAATCATATATATTTAGTGGTTTTGCAGTAGTTCTCTGCTCTGCTTCAAATTTCTCTCATGCTAAATAAATCACAAGAAGTATTACTCTGAGAGGCAACTCACCCCTGTGTCATTGCGCTTTCTTATAAAAGCTTTAAAAAGATGCTAACATTTTCACATTTAACACTCTAAATACCTGTATAAACCTAATTTATTGATTGTTTAAAAAGACTGTGTCTTCTCTCTTTTTGTCATCTGGAAGTCTACACAAAATTAATATTTAAAGAATATGGCTGGTCCTCCCTCTGTAATAAGTAAAAGATAGTTAATTATAATGCATTGTCTGTGCTTAAATCTCTATCTGTTGTTCTCAAGATGACATGTAAATGTTGAGGAAGGAAACAGTAGACTCACTCCCTCTTAGTCAGATCTGCTGATTATAATTCGTCCTTATCTCATCTGCTGTAGCACCCTTGCAATCAGCTGTGCATGATCCTTCTTCCTGCAAGCCAGTCCCTGTCCCAAAAGAGTTAACAGTCTAAATGGTCAAGGCAAAGAGAAGCAGGTAAAAATACTCCAAAAATAAGTAATCCAGCAGTGGCAAATATAATTTGATTCCATGCTATTTTTTCTCTTTTGGCACCTATGTATTAACATGATTGTATTGAGGACATCTTATTCAGGAACAGGGTAGATGATCAAACATGAAGGTTTTGGAAGAAGCTAGAGCAAACAGCCCATGGGCACAAGGGACATAATGTTGAGGATGAACAGTCTGTGAAAAACCCAGGCACTGTTGGCATCATCACTGCCAATACTGTGCCACATCTCATTGGCTTCTTCTTGCATTTTCTGCACACGAATAAAACATTTTAACTGATAAAATAATAACAGAAGCTATGGGCTCTGCAGTCTGGATTTATTCATCTCTTTGCAAGCCTAGCTGAAAAAATGGAAATAATTGCTGAAAATGCCAGGCAAGAAGCCACTTTTCTCTCCACCAGCAAAACATCTGCATGTCTGTAGAAGGGCTTTTGCACTCTTCAGTATGGCGAAGTGGGAGATGGCAGATTGCAGAGTCTGTCCCCAGAGAGGAAGTTTCCTTTGTTGTGACACTGTAAAAGTTGTTTCTCTCATGGTAACACACTACAGGGGGCATGCCCCCCTCCCAAAGAAATGCTGGTGCACCATGCTAGCCTGATGCAATGGGAAAAAATTCTGGAGAGGACAAGTAAGTAAATTCTGTATAGTTTATTACATTGGTACATTTTGCAAGAAATGCTGGTGATCACAACAAAGGCAGCAGAGGCTAAACTCTTCTTATAAAATAAAAAGTGAACAAATGAAAAGTTAGGTTTGGCTGACAACACACTTTTTTTCTATTTTGTAATAAACTCTATGAACACTACTGGACACAAGTAATTCCTTGTTAGACTACGAAAATTAGCAAATTCTCTCACACTGCATACATAGGTAGAAAAATATTCAAGCATCTGCTGCTATTTTTTCTTGTGCTTTTATCAGACTGAGCATACTGTATCAACAGAATATCACGGTGGATAGAAAGAGTGCAAAGTAGTTTTTTATAGACCTGCTAATGTTTGTGAATCTGTTCCTTTTTTCCCTATTAAATAACAGTCCTGACGGTTGGGCTTGGCAAGATTCTTTTTCTTTTACACTTTAAGCTCATTAAATTTAATGAATGTATTAACGGTCATAGGCACAAAGGGAGCATTTAGCACTATAGCACAATGTGAGAAAGCTGAAAACTATCAGCAATAATGAACATAGGCAAGAGACCTCTAACGACATTGCTTTATTTAAGGCAGTTTCTCCACAGTTTGAACTGTGTGTTTCAGGGACTTGGGCATAGCTGATGTCTCCACTGAGGGGACCAAGATCCTGACCCAGCTCCACAGAACACAGAAGAGTGTGAGGAAACTGGTAACAATGAAAGAAAAGGATTGCTGCTATTTCACTCTGAAATAATACACAGAAAAGGCCTTATAAAAATACAACCTACTCAGGTCAAAGAAAGCTTATGTGCACAAGAGTTTAAAATGGTAAGACTATGACCCAGAAAGCTAGTAAGAGATCAGACAAGGGAAATTTTATCAAGGGTGCAATACCATCCAAGTCACAATGATAAAAGCCAATTACTTGCAAGCTGAAAATTTTACTGTAGTAGTCTCTATGCCCTGCCAGGATGAAGCTCATGACAGCTCCTGTGGTTGCCTTGTTGCTTTCTGTGTCCACCACCTACGATGCCAAGCACGACCACTACTGATCAACATACTTGACCCTTGTATTTGAGAGGAGAATGACCCAAATGATTGTATGAATCTTCTGTCAATACCTTATTGATATTACAGCCTCTTCCCTGCCCAAATATGTTGTGAGCATGCTGCAGAATACTGTGAGAGAGAATGGAGCACACGGGGACATGCCAAGACCTGATATGACAGAAAACTTTGTTTAGTCCGTAAACACAGGATCGACTTTGTCTATTCAGTTAAAAGTCAGGTGACTAATCTAAGCCAGTCCCTGAAGCTGACTATAGCTCAGTGCAGAAGTCCTTACTACATTAAATAGCATAAGGTATAACAATATATTGTATAAAGTAACACTAGAAAGATTTCAGATCAATAGAAACACATGTTTAACAAAGCCAAAGTAACACTTATACACCCAGCAAGGCTTTAGACATGATAGGTGATAAGATGTTTGGAGATTTTTTGAGAGGAGAAATTACAAGAAAAAACTGTGTAGAAAGCCACAAAGCCAGGCTGCAAGGCTATGTCATATGACTATTTACATCATTATATGGATTAGGATAACCTAACATTGGTAATAGCCATTAGTTTTATTTAAACAACTCTCTATTAGAAATAATAAGAATAAAAGAAGCTCTTTGTTCTGCAGTGCCATTTCTTTGGCACCGGTGTTGCATCTGTACAAACCTCCCCCTCTGCGGACGCCCCATGGCTTTCCCTGACAAATCAGGCTGTGACAGTTTAACTTAGCTGGTAGCCAAACAAGACACAGCCACTCGCAGCTCCACGTCAACGCCCTGCCCCCTTCCCCTCCACCCAGGGAATCTGGGAGAGAATTGGAGGGGTAAAGGTCAGGAGACTTGTAGGTTGAGATAAGAACATTTTCATAATTAGAGTAAAATAAAATTAAGATAATAATAAGAATAAGAGTAGTAATGATAACAACTATATGTATATGAGTGATGCAGAGTACAATTGCTCACCACCCCCTGATAACAATCCCAGAGGAGCAAAAAGGAACCCGAAACTGAAATCACAATCCCAGAAAAGCGAGCCCGAGTGATTCCCAAGAGAATCCCCCCCTTTCCAGTCAATCCCAGTTAATATACTGAACATGACATAATATGATACGGAATATCTTATTGGCACATCCAACTGTCAGTTCTGGGGTTTACTAACTACTACACTTTTCTTCTCCACCCCCCCCTTCCAGTCCTCTGTTCTTGGAAACTGCCCAAGCACGGTGTCCTTGTAGTTATCAACATTGTTCTCATAACAATCCTCACTGAAACCAAAACACAGGACTTTCTAGCTCCTAAGGAGAAAATTAGCCCTATACTAGCAAAAACCAGGACACAGGCTTTGAGTTAAGATAGCAGAAGTAAGAAGAGATTAGTTAGGTGAGATGAGCCATAAATGAACTAGGTAACTAGTTTCCAGTTAACACTCCTCTAGCAGATAACTAAATTTCTCCTGAAATTTCTTTTGAACCATGGGCTTTCAATAGCCACCCTTGTACAGTCAGACTTTTTCTGGATAAATAAATAAAACAGATCTAATCCTCAAACTGAATGTCTGAAACCAAACATTTCTCTTAATCTTCTTGGTTCTCTTTAGAGCAAATTCTTTCTTTCTTCTTCACAGAACAGTCAATGCTTTCCTCCCTCATCAACTCCCACTCTTCCAAAATACTTCTTACCATCACAAAGCAAGTTTTGATATTTTTAAAA